>NC_133661.1:39571754-39840223 GCF_037893015.1 Macrotis lagotis | reverse complement strand
ATAAACCCAGAAACTGTATGAGCATAATTATAAAGCACTTCTCACCCAAATAAAATCAGATCTAATTAATTGGAAAAATGTCAAATGCTCATGGTTAGGTCAAGCTAATATAATACAAATGATAATTCTACCCAAATTAAATTACTTATTCAGTGCCATATCAATTAAATTACCAAATAACTACTTTACTGAGCTAGGAAAAATAGTAACAAAATTCATCTGGAGCAACAAAAGGACAAGAATAGCAAGGGAACTGATGCAAAAAAAATGTAAAGGAAGGTGGCCCAGCTCTCTTCACCAGATCTAAAACCATACTATAAAATAGTTGTCATCAAAACTGCCTAGTATTGCTTAAGAAATAGAGATCAGTGGATTAGGATACTTCAAAGGAAACCACAGTAAATGACTACATCAATCTACTATTAGACAAACTCAAAGACAACAATTTCTGGGGTAAGAATTCACTATTTGACAAAAATTGTTGGGAAAAATAAAAAAATAGTATGGTCAAAACTAAGCATAGATCCACATCTCACATCCTATACCAAAATAAGATCAAAATGGGTACAGCATTTAGACATAAAGAGCGATACTGTAGATAAAATAACAGACCAAGAAATACTCTATAAGATCTATGGATAGGAGATAAATTTATGACCCATCAAGAATTAGAACATATTATAAACTTCAAAATGAATGATTTTGACTACAGTAGATTAAAAAAGTTTTTGCATTAATAAAATCAATGCTGCCTAAATTCGAAGGAAAGCAGAAAACTGGGAAACGATCTTCACAACCAGGAGTTCTGATAAAGGTCTCATTTCTAAAATATTTAGAGAATTGCATCAAATTTATAGCATCACAAGTCATTCCCCAATTGGTAAATGGTCAAAGGATGTGAACAGACAGCTTTCATGTGAAGATATTAAAAGTTATATATAATCATATGAAAAAATGCTCCAAATCATTAATGATTAGAGAAATGCAAATTAAAACAACGATGAGGTATCACCTCACCTATTAGATTAGCCAAGATGGAAAAAAAGGACAGCTGATCAATGTTGGAGAGATTATGGGAGGATTGGGATATTGATGCATTGCTGGTGGAGTTGTGATCCAAC
This sequence comes from Macrotis lagotis, assembly GCF_037893015.1. Classification (NCBI taxonomy): domain Eukaryota; kingdom Metazoa; phylum Chordata; class Mammalia; order Peramelemorphia; family Peramelidae; genus Macrotis; species Macrotis lagotis. The sequence goes on along the minus strand of NC_133661.1, from coordinate 39,839,102 downwards.
CTTTCTGGAGAGCAATATGGAACTATGGCCAAAGAGCAAGAAAACTCTTCATAGCTTTTGACCCTGCAATTCCAATTCTAGGTCTATATCCAGAAGAAATTATAAAAAAAGGGAAAAGGTCAACATGTTCCAAAATATTCATAGCAGCTCTTTTTGTAGTGGCAAAGAATTGAAAATTGAGGGGAGGCCCATCTATTGTGGAATGACTAAACCAGTTATGGTATAGGAATACTATGGGATACTATTGTTCTATAAGATACCATAAAAGGTCAGACTCTAGAGAAGCATGGAATGACCCTCGGGATCTGATGCTGAGCAAAGGGAGTAGAACCAAGAGAACAATGTACACATTAACAACAACATAGTGAGATGATCAACCTTGATTGAAGCAGATCATCTCAGCAGTTCAGAGAGTTGGGACAACCATATTAGATGGACTATGGACAATGTTATCCCCATCCAGAGGAAGAAAAACAAAAAAAAAAAAAACACACACACATGCAAAAAAAAACCCCAACAAAAAAATCAATCCTTCAGAATCTGATGAACATTATAAAAATTATCTCATATATCTCTTTCCCTTAATCCTAATTCCTCATATTGATAATAACTAATCTGTAAACATGTTTATCAAAAATAAGACTGTATAGTGCTAACCTGACTATTCACTGCTGAGGGGAGGGGGATGAGAAGGGAGGGTGGAAGGAAATTTTGTAACTTAACTTAAAAATATACATGTCCATATGGATAAAAATTAAAAAAAAATACATTTTTTAAAAAAAAATCTGGTTAAAATCTTTTCTAAAGGAACTAGGGCAATTTAACAGAAGATTAGCCATATGTTCTCTTAGGTTTCATTGATAATGACAAAGTAATGCACAAATTCACTAGGAGAGGAAAACCAAGAAGCAATGATTTGTTCATGTCATCAAAGAATTAGAATATGGTACTGTAACATGTAAGTTAATGCTGCTTCTAAATAGAAGTAAAATTACAGAAACTCTGAGCTGGACGGGACTTCAGAGGTGATGAAGTAGAACCCACTGGGAACCAGAATACCTACTGGACAAGTGAGCATCAAATTTTTGACTGATAGTCTAAGAAAGGACACTTCCTTCTAGAGACTTCTCCTGATTAGGAAGCACTCCTTCCCTTACACTTAATTAAAAACAAACTCTTCTCAGACTATCCCTTGGTTCTCCACTTTGTCTCTGAGGTCAAGTCAACCGAACAATTCTATTTTCTCTTTCTTGTGACAGAAATTTCTCTTCTTTAGTCTATGATTCCTCTCTTGATCTTTTTATGACACTTTTTTTGTTCTCCCCATTTTTCTTAGTCTATCAGTGGTACCCCAGATGATCAAGTTCCTTCCTAAAAGTTTACTTCCTAACTGAACGTGATGTTTTGGATGTGATCCAGTCAGGAAAGATTGGGGCAAGATTTTAACATCTAATGGAAGCTAGGAGCTTTGTGCTTGGTGTTGGGAAGATCTGAGTTCCAAAACCTTCCTCAGACAAATGCAAGTTATCTGTGTGAGGCTGGGAAAGTTCTTTGACTTTTGTGAGTCTCCATTTCCTCATTCATTAAAAAAGAGGGTTTTGACCTTGGTGACTTCTAAAGTTCCTTCTAGTTTGAAACCTAGGATTTAAGATCCTTTTCCATTGATGTTTCAGCTTATAACTTGATTATCTATGTGACCATGGCAACTTGCTTGGCCAATCTCAGCCTCAGTTTCATTAACTCTAAAATTAAAATAATAGTAGCAACCTGACAGGATCAAATGAGTTAATGTATGTGAAATCCTTTAAAAATATTAAAGTGCAATATAAATGCTAGTTATTATTAATAATACCAATGATGATAATAATAATGCAAATTGAGATTTATTGGTTATTTTCTGGTGCTATGTCATATTTTTGACATGTTGAATTTGACTAAAAGTACCCTGTACTTTTTTTTGTACAAATTGTTACCTCTCCCCCTTCTGTAACTTGAGTGTCTATATATTGAACAAAAGTGCAGTATTTTACATTTGTCCTTTCTGAATTTGTAATTAGATTCTTTGTTCTTGTCTGCTTAGATCTTTGTGAATCTATATTCTGTTCTCTAAAAGGCTTTCCAGTAACTTGATTTTCAAAATTGGAGAAATCAATTTATTAAATGTTAGACTTGAATGCTTGGCCTCAGTTCCTGATGAAATTGAATATAATATTTATTGAACATTTGTTTTGCGCAGGCCTATAGTTTGTTAAACCCTGGACATAAAAAATTAAAAATGACAGTTATTGTCTTTGGGGATTTTACATTCATTTTGGGAAATACAGGAGAGCAGGGATTAAAGTATGACACCATATTTTACAGGGGTATTGAAGGCAAAGCATTTCCAGACAAGAAATTCTGGAAAATTTTGAAGAGGAGGACAATTTGAGTTGAAGGAATCAGAGAAGAGGGAGTACATGATTTCAGCCTTGAAGGAAACATTGATCTTTATCCTTTCTGGTCACACTGACCAATCTAAGAGGTGTGAGATAGCACTTCAGAGATGTTTTAATTTGCATTTCTCTAAATCGGCAATGTTTAAGGCAATTTTTCATATGATTATAGATAACTGATTTCCTCATCTGAAAATCGCTTATGCATTTGTCAATTGGGGAATGGCTTGGTTTTTTTTTTAAATAAATTTGAGTCAGTTCTTAAAAATCAAAGGAGAGATGAATGAAACTGAGATAAATAAAATTAGAAACTAGTTTTATGAAAAAAAACAATAAAATAGAAAAACATTGATTAATTTGATTAAAAAGTAAAAAAATAATCAAATTACCAATATCAAAAATGAAAGGGGTAAATCTGCCACCAATGCAGAGAAATTTAAAACAATTAAGAGGAACTCTTTTATATGCCAAAAAATCTGATAATTTTCATGAAATGGATAAATATTTACAAAAGTATATATTATATAGATTAGCAGAAGAGAAAATAAAATAAATAAAATTACTCAGTCTTAGAAAAAGAAATTAAATAAACCATCAGTGAACATCCTAAGGAAAAAATTCACAGGGCCTGATGGATTCATAAACAAATTCTACCAAACATTTAAAGAAAAATTAAATCCAAGGCTATATAAACTATTGGAAAAATAGAGGAGGGAGTCCTAGCAAATTCCTTTTATGACACAAATATGGTGCTGATACCTAAACCAGGAAGAATGGAAATAGAAAAAAGAATACTAAATACCAACTTTCCTAATGAATATAATACAAAAAATTTAAATATAATACTAGCAAGGAGATTATAACATTATATCACAAGTAACAAACACTATTACTGGGAGGGAGAGGGAATCTATACCAGAAATGCAGGACTGATTTAATATTAGGAAAATTATCAACATAATTGATCATATCAATGACAAAATCAAAGAAACCGATTTTTAGATCAGTGAATTAGATTAGATACACAATACATTGTTGCAAATGAACATGGTAATTTTGTGTTTGATAAAACAAAAGATCTGGGGCTGCTAGGTGGCGTAGTGAATAAAGCACCGGCCTTGGAGTCAGGAGTACCTGGGTTCAAATCTGGTCTCAGACACTTAATAATTACCTAGCTGTGTGGCCTTGGGCAAGCTACTTAACCCCATTTGCCTTGCAAAAAAATCCTAAAAAAAACCCAACAAAAAAAAATAAAACAAAAGATCCAATTGGGAACAAAAACTCATTGGACAAACTATTGGGAAAATTTGAAAAAAAGTATGGCAGAAAATACGTATAGAATATCTTAAACCACATATCAATATAAGGTCAAAATAGGGTACATAATTTATACATAAAGCTGATGCCATAATCAAATTACAGGAGCATGGAATAGCTTGCCTGTCAGACCTATGAGTAAGAGAAGAATTTATTACCAAGTGAAATATAAAGAGCATTATGAAATGTAAATTGAATAATTTTGATTTTTTTAAATGAAAATGTTTTGCAAAAACAAAACAGTCCAACAAACATCAGCAAGAAAGCTGAAAACTGAGGGAAAATTTTATCGCAAGTTTTTCTGATGAAGTTTTCATTTCTCAAATATATAGAGAACTGAATCTAATTTATCAAATTAAAGTTCTTCCCTAGTTGTCAAAGGATATGAACAGTTTTCAAACAAATCAAAGTTAGATATAGTCTTATGAAAAGTGCTCTAAGCCATTATTGATTAGAGAAATGCAAATTAAAATAACTCTTAGGTACCACCTCAGGCCTATGAGATGAGTTAATATGAAAGAAAAGAAAAACGATAAATATTGGAGAAATGTGGGAAAACCGGTATACTAATTCACTGATGATGTTTTTCCTTCTTTTTTAAGGAAGACCATGACATCAGGGTGGTGAGGTCATGACAAGCTCATGAATTGGATTTGAGTGAGGGGAATATGCTAAGCCACCAGCCACACTTTCTCCTCCAGAACCTTCTGGGTCCAGTGGCCAGATATCAATCAGGATGACTGGAGATGGTCCTGGATGCAATGCAATAAATATTTTTTAATTTTTATTTTCAATTCCAAATTCTCATCTTCTTCCAGAAGGCAAGGAATATGATACCCATTAAATATATGAAAAGTAATGAAAAAAATTTCTTTATTAACCATGTTCTAAAAAAAACAAGGAAAAATAAAGGGAAAAGATTCATACTTCTAGTCTACATTTTGAGTCCATTGATTCTCTTTCTGGAGGTAGATAGCAATTCATATAAGTGCCTCAGGAGCTAAGGTGGATCATTATATTGAATAGAGTTATTATGTCTTTCATAGTTGATTATCTTGTCAACATTGCTGTTGCCATGTAGATTATTTCCCTGGTTCTCCTCACTTCACTTTGCATCAGGTCATATAAGTCTTCCCAAGCTTTTTGGAATTCACCCCCTTTTTCATTTCTTATAGCACAATAGTATTCTATCTCAATCATATATTACAACTTATTCAACCATTTCCCAATTAATGAACATTCCCTTAGATTCTGATTCTTTGCCACCACAAACATATATCATAATTGTTGATTTAAAATGAATTTGTAGTTGACTAAAACCCCCAGGCCATTTGTACATAAACGATTTAGTCTAGTCAACTTTCCCCAACTTCTCAAGTTGATTTAAAAATAAACTCAATTTTATGATCTTATGTAAATCTTTATTATATTTTATTTTATTCAATTTGAAAAATTTAATGTTATAATTGTTATTTTTATTCTATCTCATTTCATTGTTGATTATTCTTTGATAGTTTAACAGATTTGTGATTTTCTATGTTTGATTACTCATTCCAACAATATGGATCAAAACCTCTCCTGTGTATTTCTTTTTTTTTAATAAATCCTAATAGGAATAATAACTAACATTTCTAGAGTGCTTTAAGGTTTACATAATTTAAATCATTTGATCTGTTCAACAATTCTGAGAGGCTGATACTATTATTATCTCCATTTTTCAAGTGAGAAAGCTAAGACAGACAGCAATTTAATGACTTGCTCATGTCATACAGCTGCAAAACAGCTATAGCTAAGATTAATTCAAAGGACTTAGAAAGTAAGCAAACACATCATATGGAGTGCTTTAATTGCAATTATTCTCCCTGAAATTCAACTCCCCTTTGCCTAGCTTGGTCATAATCCCTTGAATCTTGATCTGAGTCTTTGTCTTTTTTTGTGTATGTCTGATTTTGCAGAATCTGAGTTTGTTCACATGTATACTCCAGATAGTTCTGTTGTTTTTAATCTATTATTGACCTTATAATCTTAAGCCATATCTATTATTTGCTCAAGAGCTCCCTAACTAGATCATTGCCATATTGCACAAAACTTGAAAAGTTTGAAATTAGCACCACAAAACCCTCTGGACAAATAGCTCAGTGACAAAGAAAGAACTAAGTTTTGAGGGAACAATTTGAATTTTGATAAAGTATCAACTCCAAGGAATTCGTTGAATTTTGTTTTAAATATCAGCAAACATCCTAAGGTTGGGATTCAGTTTGGTTCCAAGTCTCCTGTGGTTTTCACTTTTTGGATATCATCACCCTACCATCACCCCTATATTTGACCAATTTGGCCTTTACATCACCTCATTTTCACTACTCCAGGGAATGATCACTCTTCTGCTCAGCTTATAATATCGCAATCAGAAGATTTTCCCTTATTAATGACTCACTAATCTAAATTCACTAGTCTTGCCTTTAAATAATAGATTGTAGAATTGGAAAAAACTCAGAAGCTACTAGTCTGATTGCCTCATTTTGCATATGAGGAAACTGATGCCCAGGGAGGCTTCAATGAATTGTCTATGGTCAAAGAGTATTTATTAAGCAATTTGCAGTGGATAGAGCTCTGGTCTTGGAATCAGGGGGACAGGAGCTTGAATCCAGCCTCTGACACTACTAGCTGTTTGATCTTGGGCAAGTTACTTTACCCTGATTGTCCAACATCCAGGGCCATCTTCAGTCATCCTGATGCATAACTGGCCACTGGACCCAGATAACTCTGGAGGAGAAAGTGAGACTAGTATGACAACACAGTAGCCCCTCACTCAAATCCACTTTATGTGCTTGTCATGGCACCATCTCTATGATGTCATGGTCTTCTTTAAAAATGATTCTTTAACAATTATTATTATTATTATTATTGTTATTATGCAATTACTAATTGCCAGATATAGGGACTGGGAATACAAATCCAAGCAAAAAATCAAAGTAGTCTTGGCTCCAAGGGAGCTTACACTCTTTTGGGGGAAGACAACACATAAAAGGGAACTGAAAAGCATCCAGGCAATGGGAAAGAGGAGGCACCTGCTTTGTTGCTCCTGATGCATGAAACTCTTGTTTTGGTTTTTTTATCCTATCCTATCCACATCCCTGGAATCCCTTCTCTTCACCTTGCCCTCTGAACATTTTTGACTTCTTTCAAGACTCAATTTTAATACTCTTTTCTATAGATTTCCAATTTCCATGATCATTTGATCCATTTTTTTCTAAGATTACTTTCCTTCTACCCTGAATCTCTCTTGTATATACTTGAATATTTTATATTCATTTCTGACTACTAGACCCAGATGGTTCTGGAGAAGAAAATGAGACTGGTGACTTAGCACAGCTGCCCCCCCACTCCAATCCAATCTATGTATTTGTCATGCCATCATATGGTTTCATGCTGTTCTTCAAGACTGAAGGACAAGCATCATCTCTCCCATTAATACATAAGCTATTTGAGAACCATTTTGTGTATAATAGGGGGTTTCATCACTTGTACAAAAATATTCATAGCAGCCCTGTTTGTGGTGACAAAGAATTAAAAATTAAGTAAATGTCCTTCAATTGGGGAATGGCTTAGCAAACTGTGGTTTATGTATGTCATGGAACACTACTGTTCTATTAGAAACCAGGAGGGATGGGAATTCAGGGAAGCCTGGAGGGATTAGCATGAACTGATGCTGAGTGAGATGAGCAGAACCAGAAAAACACTGTACATCCCAACAGCAATATGGGGGTGATGTTCAACCTTGATGGACTTGCTCATTCCATCAGTGCAACAATCAGGCAAAATTTGGGGCTGTCTCTGCGATGGAGAATACCATCTGTATCCAGAGAAGGAACTGTGGAGTTTGAACAAAGACCAAGGACTGTACCTTTAATTTAGGAAAAAACCTGATATCTTATTGTCTAATCTTGCCATCTCTTATACTTTATGTTTCTTCCTTAAGGATATGATTTCTCTCTCATCATATTCAATCTGGATCAATACATACCATGGAAACAATGTAAAGATTGGCAAATTGCCTTCTGTGTGGGGGGGAGTAAGATTAGGGGAAAAATTGTAAAACTCAAAATAAATAAATAACATCTTTAAAAAATAGGGCACTTGGTCAATAAGGGTACTCAGTCCCCACAATAAGGCTGAGTTAGCCCTTCTGGGTATATTAAACAGAACATGAACAAATATTCATTGCTTCTGTTTCTTTTGTATGTGTGTTTTTTTACCCTGATTTTAGGTGAATTAATCATAGCCTGAGAGGGGAATTCTGAGGCAATCACTGAGAATAGAGGATTGGTCAGAGCCATCACAAAGGTCTCCCCTATGGCTGGAGTCAGTAGTAAAGGCAACTAGAGTATAAATGACTTATGTCAGAAGCAACTGAAGAATGTAGAAAGATAGTCCTAGGAAGTCCATGCAGCTTCAGGGATTGTTAGCCCTCATTAAAAAAAAATGTATTGTCTATGTATTCTATAAAGACACCGAGTTTTATAATCCAGCACAAAATTGAACCCAAGAGGAAACTTGTGAAGACACCTTCCCAAATAGGGCCAATAGTCAATTAGGTACTCTTGCTTGCATTTTCCCTATGTGGGCGCTTCATACTATATTTTAACTTTGAGCCTATTCTCCTTGGGAATCAAATGTATCTCTGGATTGGTAGGAGATTTTTTTTTTAATTTTAATATTTTATTTTTTCCAATGACACTTAAAAACAATTTGTAGTCTTGGGTTTTTTTTATGATTTTTTAATTCCAAATTCTCTCCCACTCTTCTTCCCATCACTGAGAAGGAAAATAATCTGATAGTAATACAGGTGATTTCATGAAAATATATTTCTATAAGGGGTGGCTAGGTGGCATAGTGGATAAAGCACCGGCCCTGGAGTCAGGAGTACCTGGGTTCAAATCTGGTCTCAGATGCTTAATCAGTACCTAGCTGTGTGGCCTTGGGCAAGCCACTTAACCCCATTTGCCTTGCAAAAAAACCTAATATACATACATATATACATATATATGTATATATATTTCTATATATAAAAGTTTTTAAAAATTCTATATGCTTCCATCTTCAATCTGATTCTTCTTTGCAGCTGGATATCAATTTTCATCATCGGTTTTTCAGAATTGTCTTAGATCACCATTGTAGAAAGCAATTTGGAATTATGTTATAAGAGATATAAAAGTATGTGCATCCTTTTACTAGAAATACTATAGTTAGATCTTGTATCACAAAGAAACTAAATTTTTGAAAAAGAATCTTTTGTATGTCTTGTTGGACTGTACCTATTTGTACAATCGATAATTATTGTAGCTCTTTTTGTGGTGGCAAAAATTAGAAATTGAGAAGATTGCCATCAATTTAGGACTGACTGAACAAGTCATGGCACATAAATTGTAGCAGGATGCTACGGTGCTATAAGAAATGTTGAGCAGGATACTTTCAGAAAAACCTGAAAATTCTTACTTGACCGGAAGCAAAATAAAGTGAGCAGAACCAGAAGATGACTGTATATAGTAACAGCAATATGGCATAAGGAATGACTGGAAATAGCAGTTCATTTTAGCTCATAAATAGCTTATCTTAGTATATGATGTGAGGTATTGGTATAAATCTAGTTTCTGACATCTTTTTTTCCCTAGTTTTCCCAACAGCTTTTGTCCAATGGTGAATTCTTGTTCCAAAAGTTTGGACCTTTGCAATTATCAAACACAAGATTACGATGGTCATTTCCTTCAATGCACTGTGTGCCTAATATATTACATTGATCCACCATTCTATTTCCTAGCTAGTACCAGGTTGTTTTGATGATCGTGGTTTTGTAACATACTGGTTGAGGTCTGGTCCAGCTAGGCTACTTTCCTTCACATTTTTTTCCATTAATTCCCTTGATATTCTTGATCAGTATTTTCCAGATGAACTTTGTTATTACTTTTTCTAGTACTATACTAAAATTTTTAGGCACACAATTCATAGAAGGAAATGACCATCGTAATCTTGTGCCTGATAATTGCAAAGATCCAAATTCTGGAACAAAACTGGTATAGCTACTGATGTTTTCTCAACTCTTTATATCTGATTGGTGTAGCACTGAATAAGTGTATAAATTCATTAATTGCCATTTTATTATATTGGCTTTGCCTACTTATAAACAGTTAACATTTTTCAATTATTTAGGTCTGAAATTATTTGTGTGAAAAGAGTTTTGTCATTGTGTTCACATAGTTCCTGGGTTTCTCTTGGCAGGAAGACTCTCAGGTATTTGATATTGTCTATAGTTATTTTAAAAGGAATTTCTCTTTCTCTTTCTTCATGCTGGACTTGTTGGTAATATATAGACATGCGGATGACATGTGTGGGTATATTTTGTATCCTTCTATTTTGCTAAAGTTGTTCATTATTTCAATTATTTTTAGTCGATTTTTTGGAATTCTCCAAGTATACTCTCTGGTATGCCAAGTGTATCATCTGAAAAGACCGTTTTGTTTCCTAATTCCCTATTCTAATTTCTTCCATTTCTTGTTCTTGTGGACAAGGATTGTCATTGCTAGTATTTCTAGTACAATATTGAATAATAGTAGTGATAATGGGCAATCTTGCTTCAACCCTGATCTTTTGGGGAGGGCTTCTAGTTTATATAAATATTACTTTTTTGCTCTTTATGTAAATATTATTTTTGCTTTTATATAAATATTACTTATAGCTTCTCCAAGCTGCTAGCCTTACTAGTTGATTGATATGAGAGGAGACATGGAATAGGGGTTCAGAAACAAAAGAAACTACAATCCTTTACATAACCCTAGAAGTGTAACAGAAAAAGTAACTGAAAGTCATCATTTCTATATATATCACCTTATACCTGTTAGGCATCTTCCCAGTATTCTTGGGTTATTTGTAATTTTGATTCTTCCAGGATTCTCAAACATAGATTTGAGAGGTGAGTAGAAGTAAGAAAACATGTACTGTTTGAGCCCAAGAAAGACCCTGTAGTTTATACATTAATTATTTAAAAGGAAAAGAACAAAGCCATTTCATGCTATAGGACATATATTTCTTTGAGCATTCATCAGACAGCAGTTACAGGAGGTATGGGCAAACCTAGATCTCTAGAGAATCTCAGAAAACACAGAAGTGGCTGGTTTGAATTAGTGTGTCTGAGATGAGACAATGCTTTGGATAGAATGAAAATTCGAGGTAATGCCCACATGGTTCCTGGCCCCTTGCTGCTCTGAATTCTAAAGAGAGGGTCATTACTTCAAGCATGGACAAGTTACATTGGGATGCAGTGACTTTGACAGCAACATTGGGAGGAGGAAGTGAAGTTTTTAACCCAAATACATCATGACTTTACAGGTTTCAGAGGGTTTACGTTTCTTTACAACAGTCATTTCACACTTTTCTTTGTTGAAAACTTCCTTGCAATTGACTTTGTCATAACCCAGAGGCTTCATTATCCTATTGATGGAAAAAAAAATTGAGCAAAGATTAGAGTGGTCTTTGGGGGCAAATGAATAATTTATTATGACTTTTACCCTTATTCCAGACAGCCTCTTGTCATGAAGCTCTTATCCTCCCCAGCTACCTAATGAAACATCTCAATCTCCTCACAAGAATAGACCAAGAATACATCATTAGGTTCTAGGTGCTAGTTAACTTGCACAAAAGCCCTGAGTGACAGAGATAATAAGTTTCAGATTTTGAATTTAAATAGAAAAAATAGCATGACCTAGATTTCAAATGGGACTCAACATTAGATGTCACCAAATCCACATGCGTCTTTCTTTTAAGTAGAGGAGAAAACTAAGGCTGAGACTTGTCAAGTGACTTGCCTAGGATCACACAGATAATCAGATTATGAGCTGATATGGAAAAGAAAAAGTATTTTGGGTCCTAGATTTCAAACTGGAAGAGACATTAGAAGTCATCAATGCAAAATTTTTAAAAACTCTCAAAAACCCAAAAAATAAACAAAGAAGAAGTCATCAATATCAAATGTCAAAAAGCTCTTTTTAAATGAAGAAGAGGTTCACAAAAGTCAAAGGATTCGCTTCAATGTCACAAAGACAACTTGTATGTGTCTGAGGAAGGATTTGAATTCAGGTTTTTCCAACAAGAAGCCCCAAACTTCATGCAGTGTATCCACTGGAGAGATTTAAGTCTTATTTCTCCTCTTTCCTGATTGGATCACATCATGTACAGATAAGAAAATAATCCCTTAGGAAGGAAAGTGATCATCATATTCCCAGAATAACAAAAATGGTGAAGATGAAAATCAGGACTATTAAAGGGTCTATATAGGAATTATAACATGCAGAAGAGAAAATTCTGTTTCAGGGAAGAAGGAATAGACTTACTCAACTTGTTTGGCCTAAGAGGCCAAACTGAGAATGAGGGATGGAGGCTGAGAAGAATCTGTTTTTAACTAAGTGCAAGAACTCTCCAGAAACAGAAGTAACCGCCTACGCTGTAGGCCAGAGGTAGGGAACATATAGCCAACAGGTCATATAAGGCCCATGAAAATCATTTGGTCTGGCACTGCCATGACAACTACAGGTAGGATACAAAATTCAATTCATTGATGAGTTTTTAAGAAGTGAATTAACTAAATGTTTGATCAAACATTTTTAAGTTGATAATTTTGTAAGGCCTGTGAATGATGTTATAAATATCCAAATGACCCTTGGCAGGAAAAAAAGGTCCCCCACTTATTGAGTAGGGGTTTCTGGTTCCCAGATCAATACTACTCCATTATCTCTGAGGTCCCTTCCAGCTCAGAGATTCTATTATTTTGCATTTGTCTATTTGAACTAGCCTTGAACTTACATGTTACAGCACATTATTCCGACTCTTGGGTTACATTCACAAGTCTGACAGTTAGATGTCCATTTAGTTTCAAAGGGATAAAACTGACCTTTCTCATCCTTGCAACCTAGGACAGAACAGATGGCAAATCTGTTAATTTGCATTTGATGCCTCTAGAAAAGATTTTCCCAAGTCCTTAGGTCACTTTGAATAGTACCACAGTAGATTGTCCTAACAATGAAAAGTCTGGGTCACTCTTAAAGATCTCCATAAGAGGTTCTACAATTTCCCTGAACAATCTCCAGTGTTTCGTAACCCATTCACTCAAAACCAGTCCTTAAGTCAAACCCTGAGTCTTTATTGAGACAATTGGAAATAGCCAATATGCAATATTGGAAGATATTTGTTAGGAGATGAATAGGAGGTTGAAAGCTCCATGGAGGCAGGATCATTTTTTAAGTTTTTTTCTTTCATCTTAATTTTCTTTCCACAATTAATTTTGTCTTTTTAGCTGCCACTTTTTGCACACAGCCGATGTTTAATAGATGCTTGTTGAATTGAGTGACTAAATAGTTAAGAACTTGGAGCATAGAGAAGGTTATTGCATTGTCCAGTTTCACAAAGCTAGTTGTGTCAGAAATGGGTTTTAAATCTATGTCTTCCTGACCGTTAATCCTAGCTCTCTAACCATTGCTCCTTGGAAATATAACAAATGATGCAAAAAAAAGCACATAACCTCATAATTATATGATAGAAGGGAGAAAATGTGAGAAGGACTTACAAGACAGTTGCCTATTTTCTCCATCTCAGACACATCTTTAGATTAAATCTATTTATCCCACCTTTTGTCCTCTACTCCCATCCCATGGGTCTTGGCACCAAAGGACACAGATATATTCTTAGCTTGACCCTTACAGATTTCTTGCTAAACAAATCCTCCTGTCACTACAGACAGGAAATAGTTTTAAATAAATATTTACCAGTTGGTTCTTCGTCTATATAGAGCTCCAAGGGAATATTTATACAACTCGCATCACAAAATGTCACAAAGACAGCCAAAGCAAGGACAAGGGCTAGCATAGTAATCTATTTTAAAAAAGAAAAAGAAAACAGATTAAAGGTAGGTAAAAAGGGAAAATGACTGAGTTTTTGTGTTTTTTTTTTAATTTTATAGCTGCCCTCCCCATTAGATTCCAGTCACTGCCCCAATAAACAGTCCCATTTTCCGACAATAGACTTATCCTTTGTAATAACAAAATGTCCAATGGAACACAGTAAATAAAACACTGATATGGAATCAGGAAGTCTTAAATACAACCTAGTCTCAGATACTAATTTTGTGACCCTGAGCAACTCTCTTAACCCATTTTCTCATCTATAAAATAGGGACAATGATAGACTCTCAGAATTGTTATAAGGATCAAAGGAGAGAATATTGGGAAAAAAACATTATTATAGAAAATAGTCAAGCAAAATAAACCAACACAATGAAACAATTAGGTCTCAAATAAGCCCAGGATCATAGAATTAGAACTAAAAAAGAAACTAAGATGTCATTAAGTCTAGCACTCTCAATTTACAGATAAGAAATCTCAGGCCTTTGCAAGAACCCCTAGGCTAGTAGTACCTGAGACTTGGTTCAAGCCTTTGTTATACTGACTCCAAATGTCCACTATATCACTATATACCACTATACACTGTCACACTTTACTAATAAGAGAAGCCAAATACTGTTTGGCCTTGGGCAAGTCCCTTCTTGCAAATGCTTTTCTCACTTTCATCGTGCATTGTAAAATGGAAATAAAAGCACCTACTTCCCAGGGTGGTTGTGACATAATAATTGTATGTTATGTTAATTGTAAGGCACCTAGAGCAGGGCGATGCAATATAAATGTTAGCTATTATTACTACATATACTAAATTGAATAATGGTATCTTAATGCTATTTTTATTACTAATATATACATTTTGTCTTCTATCCTGTGCAATCGGAATTGATCATTGCATTTCATCTGAGTCCAAAAGACTTTGAGATTTTTTTCTTTTCATTTACATCACTATACTAATTTTCCACATTTTTTTGAACCTGCTTTTTTTAAAACTCTGCATCAGTTCATTCAGGTCTTTCCATGTTTCTCTGATTTCTTCATATTTACCATTTCTTAAAGGACAATAATGTTCTGTTCAATTCATAAGCCATTATTTGTTAAGCCAAATTCAATACTCTGAATTCTTGTAGCTGGGACAAATTAATTTGTATGGGGTAGAGGCTTTGGAGAAAAGTGGGAAAAATGAAGGGGAAATGATGTTCTGTTCAATTCATAAGCCATGATTTGTTAAGCCAGATTCAATACTCTGAATTCTTGTACCTGAGACAAATTAATTTGTATGGGGAAGAGGCTTTGGAGAAAAGTGGGGAAAATGAAGGGGAAATGATGTTGACAAGAGTATTCTCTGTCTATGAGTGCAGTCAAATGGGGAGAGGATATGGTTGAGTAGAAGGCAGTACCCAGGAGAGGAGCACTATGACAACAGACTTTGGATGTGGCAGCATGGAAGCAACTGACAGTTTACAATTAAGATTTAAAAAATAATCTATCTGTGATTTAATGGGCAGCAGGGAGTCCAAAGAAAGTCAACTATCTACCAAGGCAGATAGGTGACTCCTCTGCCACTTTTAGACATAGAAAGGTGAGTAGAAGACAGACAGTTGGATACATAAGAGGTAGGACTCAAACCCTGACCTTCCTGAATCTTAAACCTGCCTCTTGGCCAGTACATCCTTCTCTACAGGGAATATATGAGGAAATAAGCCAAGCAGCTCTATTGAGGCTGTAACATATCTTCATTTCCCATCAAAGATGAATGCTATTACTTTCCAGCCTCTCTCTTCCTAGGATCTATTGTTACTGGTTTTTTGGTATAATCAGAGAGAAGATTATTGGAAAAATTGGTGCAGTATAAATTATTAGATGTATGTTGGATGAGATCTCTACCCTACTTCAATAACCCTGTCCTATAACTGCAAGAATATGAAAATATAATAATCACCACATTGAATCAGAGAGATGGTCCAAGGTGGTCCAGAATTCTGACTCTGACAGTGCCATGAAAGGAAGTTTTGTGGGAACGTGATCATCCTCTATGATATGTCCTTCAACAAATTAGGAATGTATCTGAACTTCTTTAAATCAATTCACCTTTAGATCTAAAGAAAAGATTCCCTGAGTACAGTCTGCAATCTCCTGCATTCAAGGCTTTGCATGAGGCTCTTGTCCCCTACAAATACATGAAATGATCTCCCTTCTCACCTCAGTTTCTGGAAATCCATCCCTCCTTTCAAGTATCCCTTTCTTCCAGAAGCGTTTCATAATTTCCTTTGTATTTTATGGATGTATCCATTTTGTATGTATCCTGTATTCCTTAGTAGAATATGAGAGGCCTAAGGGAAGGCACTGTCTCATTTTTTCCCCTCATTTTAGGTTACATCTGCTTATGAGGCCATTAGTGGTACATGAGTGAAGTGCTAAGTCTAGAGGATTTGAGTTAAAATTTGGCTTCAGACAAATGATTTATGACCCTGAGCAAGTCATTAAAACTTTTTCTCGGTTTCCCCAACCCTAAATGGAGTTAATCATTGAACCTTCCTCATAAGATGGAAAACAAGGGATGATTTCATTGCTATAGGGAGCCTTCAGATAAGGAAACTCCTGCTACCTATAGTCTTAGTAAGGTGCCTAAAGGACCAGGAGGTTAGAGACAGGATATCTTAGAAGTGCAACTTGGTCCCAGATCTTCCTGGCCCCACCTGCCCTGCTAGGCAGAGAAACAAGAATAATCATGACATCCATCTGTGCATGGTTGGAACGCACCTGAGATCTGGCCTCAGTGAAGGGTCACAGATCAAGATTTAATACATTGTCATTATTTCCCAGTATTCCCATCCTGGTAGGTTTGAGAAAATATTGCAGAAAACTCCACTGCATCTGGATTTCAGAAAGACCATTGACAATGTCTATCATATTTACAACTGAGTAAATAATTATAATAGCTTTATGGGAAAGAATGCAAATTCTAGAGATGTTCATGAGGAAGGGAGCTCAGTGAAAGATGGTGTCGTGTAGTCAAAGACAGATTGACAGAGGAAGAAGGATTTAAATCAGGCCTCTAAGATTGGTTAATGAATTTAGTAGAATGAGAAGAGAAAGGGTAGCATTCCATGCAAGAGGAACAAGGCAGTGGCTTGCAAAAGTGGATCTGACTAGGTTCTAGTTTAGACCCAGAGAAGAAATCAGTCTGACTAGGTGGGAGAGCAAATGTTGGGGATTAGAGGTAAATAAATTAGAGAAAGGATAGAGTAGAGTTCGATTCTGCAGGGTCCAGGAAAAAAAGGCAGAGGTGGTTGGATTTCATGCTTCGACTTCAAATGCAAGTTATAGAAGCGTATTGAGCACGTCATGAAAGATGAGTTCTAGGATTAATCTACTGGTGAAGATGGATTGGAGGAGATAGAAACTGAAGGTAAGGGGAATAGCTAGGAGGTTCTTGATATTGTCCAGGTACAAGTAGAAGGAGGGAAACCAGTGAGGTTTGTATTAGACAGAATGCTACATATAAATCAGAAATCTGTTCCTGCAGAGCTGCACAAGAAGGCTGGGACATAAAGACCTTGCTTCAACCATATTTTATCTTTATTCCAAGGTCAATTTTCAAGTCAATCAGGGAGCAGTATGACAGTTGATGGAAGCCCAGTTGTCCCAGTCTCCACACAGTGTGGTGTTGAGCTGAGTAGAATACCTACCAAGACTTTTATAGACTAAGGAAATCATGAGTTCCAAATCAGAAATGTTCATTAGGAAACTGGATAGTCATTTGTGAGGGAATTTCAAAAGTCATTACTGAATAAAGTTAGAAGTTAATCAAATGAGGAAAATTAGTTAATTGATCTGTCCAACGTTGCGCTGTTAGGAAGTGCCTGAAGTATAATTTGAATACAAGTTTTGCTTTACTTACTTAGTTCTCTATCCACTATGCCACCAAGCCACCTTTGATTACTTATTTTCAAAATTTCACATCTGTAATTTGCTTTATGCCAACTTATGAAAATTCCCATTAGCATAGTGACTTCTCTGTCCTGAGTAGATGTCATCCTTATTCATTATTTCAGGGAAGAAATCATTCATCAGAAGCAAAATGTTGTCAAAATCTTTCAAATCACTGTATGTGAAAATGTTATAATTCTTACTAGGTTTCTCCATTAGATGACAGAACTGCCTTTGACTAGGAAGGGTGGCATCCACAGTTTTAATTTCTCTTTATCTTTTTCTGCATTCTTATTGCTATAATTTGTCTGGCTATACATCGAGCTTTTCCAAGATCTCCAACATTAGATTTGGTATCTCCCCAATTTGGTTTATTTAATATTGTAATGCTTTGCAATGCTCCTTCACTTCCAGATTAGCATTTGAGCCCAAGATAAGTAATGATGCCTTTGAGTTACAGGGTCTCACCCCCAAGCGAGACTGACAAATGCAAAAGTAGCCAACCTTCCCCTGGAGTCTTTTCAGGGGGCTCTAAAAGAGGTCCTGGGATCACAGGATCATCTATCTAAAACAAGAAAGGGCCTTAGGGGTCATTGAGTCAAAGGGCCAGAAGGAAGGACTAGAGAGAACAGAAGCAGAAATATAAGTAGTCAAGTCAGGAGCAACACAAGCCCTTGAGGGGTTGCTTCAATGAAGGGTTTTTCACTTTTTTGTCATTGGACCCCTTTTTTTATCTTGTAAAATCTATAGACCCTTTCTCAGAATCATGCTTTTGAGAACATAGACTCCAGAGGACCAATTACAGAGGAAACCAGTTCTAAATCAATTATATTTCTGTATAATTATATGCATATAATTACATATAATTGGACTATATTTCTATTTATAAGTGTATATGACATGTATATTTATATATTCCATGTCATATAGAAATATATATTTAAATATATTACATATATTTAAATATATATATTTAAATACCAATTATATTGAAGTCAATTTTCCTCATTCAAGTCTAGTCTCATATACTTGCTGATTTTGTGACCCTGGCAAGTTACTTGGCCTTATTTGCCTCAGGTTTCCCAACTGTAAAATGAACTGGATAGGAAAGTGGCAGACCATTGCAATGTCTTTGCCAAGGAAACCCCAAATGGAGTCAAAAAGAATCTGACATGATTGGAAAATTACTGAAGAACAACAAAACATTGTTATTAGTGTTGATAACAATATTGTGTGAATATATACATGCACACTATCCATGTATATATAGACACATGCATAGACACATATATCTCCATCTCTGTCCATCTCTCTATTTATCCAGGGTAATTCGAAGATGAGCAACAGAAGAAAGGCACTAATATTCAAGATTGTCTTTTGATTTGACCTCATTCAGTGGACTGAAATGATAGCATATATAACACCTCTGAGAACAAAGAATTGAGACATTCTCTCTGAGTCAGGGCACCCTGGGAAGAGCCTCAAGGGAAGGAGAGAACATTACATTTTTCTCATAAAGATAATAGCTTGTAAGATTTATGCAACAATCAAGGACTCTTGTCCTTTCTACTCTAGTCACTTAGTGGATTGACCACAGGTCTCCTGTGGCTGCCCAAGCATGGTTTATATTTCCTAATAAGTTTTAGATTACTTCTGATCTCATTACTACTGTGTCTCTCCCATTATACCATACATTATTGGCTCAACTCTCCACTGGACTGGATTCTTTGGACACATCTGTACTGTGGAAGTCATCCTTCATTAAGTACAATGGTAAGTGATTCTGTACAGTTTTCTTAGTCATTAGAAATATTACTGTAAAGGTGTCGTTTGTGTTTACTTGCTCATGTAGAAAATCATTCTGTCTTTTGTGACTTTTATGTGTTTTCTCCTCTGTCTCAGAATAAAGAAGTTAGACAATAAGATCAATGGGAACCAGCATGTAGCCAGGACAGCTTGACTTGGATTCAGAAGGTCTAAGTTCAGATTCTAAGTATATTACCATGGGCAAGTCACCAATCTCTCTGAGTTTTAATTTCCTCATCTGTAAAATGGGAATTGTAACACCTGCATCACCTACTTTGTCAAGTTCTTGTGAAGAACAAACTTTGTAGACACCAAAGAAAAATGTAAATGTGATTCCTTGTGGTTGTTATTGATATGGAGGGGAATTTAATAGAAGAATGCTTTGATGGAATCACAAGAATCAAAACAAGAGAAGCTCTGTGACATTGGAGAAGATAATCCTAACTTTCCACTTAACTTGAGGCAAACCTTCCAGGAATAAGGAGGTGATGATCCCAATATTCTCTGCCTTGGTTGTTTAGTCCTGGATGCCACAGTTTAGGAAAGAGTTGAAATGTTTAAGTAAGTTGAGAAAAGTGGGGAAAGATAAGGAGGGAAAAGAAAATAGTTGAAGATTTTCAACCAAGTAAAGAGAAGATTTGATAGAATATGCTAGTTATCTTAAAGTATTTGAATATCTGTCATATTGAAAAGGGATTAGATTTAGACCCAGAAGACAAAACCAGAAGTATGAGAAATAAACTGTGGAAAGATAGACTTAGACTTGAAATAAGAAAGAAATGCTTATAAAGAGAGCTTTTCAGGAGTGGAATGGACTTTCTTAGGAGGGAGGGAGTTTCTCTTCTCTTGAGGTCTTCAGGTTTCTGCTCATATAAAAGTTGGACTGGGCATCACAAACAGCAGGTTCCCATCTTGTCTGAGGACAAGTCTGTTAACTGCTATGATCTTAGCTTCACAATGTGTAAGATAGGGATCTGAAGTATGTGAAATGTGTTTTTGGAAAGTAGAGTAAGTCCATTTCCCCTTCACCCCTCTACCCAACTGGGATACTCTCAGGATCTCTAGTAGAAAAGCTAAAGGAAAAATGCAAGGAATACTAGGTTATTGATAAAGACTATTTTAAAGGTAGGCTATTATGAAGGATGTTGTTGTTCAGGCAATTTAGTTATGTCTGACTCTTCTGGGGATTTTTTTTGCAAAAATAATGTATTTTTATATACTTTTATAAATATCTTTGAGTTTGCCATTTCCTTCTCAAGTTCATTTTATAGATGAGGAAACTAAGGTAAATGGGGTGAAGTGACTCGAGTAGAGACAGTAGTAGTAAGGATCTGAGATCAAATTTTAACACATGAAGATGAATCTTCTTGATTTCAGACCACCACTTCATGCCCCCATTGGCCACTTACTTGCCCCATTATGAAGGGTAACCTCTCTCCACAGACGTGTCTATCCTCCTAATAGTCTGCGCAAACCAATTTATCTCAAGAGCATCTTCCATCATTGAATGCTTTAATGGAGAATGGAGGCTTCAGCTCTTCATACTGAGCATAGCCCCCAGTCATTAACTTTTTTCATCCATAAGAATGCCTATTCATCAGTGGATAAAACACCAGCCCTGGAGTCAGGAGTAACCAGGGTTCAAATCTGGTCTCAGACACTTAATAATTACCTAGCTGTGTGGCCTTGGGCAAGCCACTTAACCCCATCTGCCTTGCAAAAACCTAAAAAAAAAAAAGAACGCCCATTCATCCATAAGGCAATGCTTTCAAAAGCTCCATACAAAGACTCACCATCCTATCCTATAAGTTCATCAAATTGATTGGAGCTTCCCCATTAACCCAAAACATATTAGTGGTAACAAACTGAAATAGAATCTCTGTAAAACACAAGCTGGCTTAGAAAACCACAAATTAGACATTTCTATGTAGTGTTGCATTTTTATTCATGCTGTCAAACATATTGCAATTATATTTTAGTCTGGTTCTGACTACACCAAGAAGTTCTGAGGTTACTCAAATGAGCTTCAAAGTAGCTCTGAGCCAGAAGTATAATCATTATTATCACTATTAATTATTATTGTTCCCACTTTATAGATAATACCAAGATATATAGATAATGCCAATCACGGCTTGCCCATGATTAGACAACAAACAAATATTGGAAATGGAATTCAAAACCAGTTTGTTCTTGATGTGGAGGTCAATGTTCTTTCTATGAAAACCATCATATGTCAGTCCCCCTCCCCTCAAACAGCTAATGAGATATAATTTCTCAACTGTAAGGATAATAGCTTATGTTTATATATTGTTTTGTTTTTAATAAATTATTATGAACTTGAAAAAGGCAATAAATCATGGATCATATTATATTCAGCTTGTTTTTTTAGATAAATATTAAATTTAATGCAAAGGGTCTCACAATACTCTACTAATTGGTTTTCCTTTCTGAATTTCTGTTATCATCTAAGTATTTTTAAAATGTTTTATTGTCATTTCTTTTTCTTTTGGCATCACTATCACTTCCACCTCTTCCCATCCTTCTCTCCTTTCCTCCTCTTCCACTAAAATTCTTTCTGGTAACACATAAATATAATCAAACAAAGTCACTTTTAGTCATGTCTATAAGTTTTTCTCTCTGCCAAATAATGGAAAATATGCTTTATCATTAGTTTTCTGTAGTTCTATGGTCAGGGAATTGATCAAAACTTTCACAGTTGTATTCCTTTTCAATGCCATCATATCCCCTTGTATAAATTGTTCTTTCTCAGTTCCTTCTGCATTAGTTCATACAAGTCTCAGAATCATCATTTCTTGTGGTGTAATAATGTAAATTGTACATATACCTCAATTTGGTTCAACGACTCATCAATTGATGTATATCCATTGTATTTGCAGTTCTTTGTTATGACAAAGCATAATTTTGGACATTTGGATCCCTTCCCTGCTTTTTATATTTTGGGGAAAATAGATCAAGTAATGGTAACATTGACACAGTTTGGTGACTCTTTTTGTAATGTTTTAAAGCACTTTCCAGAATGTTGGACTAGACTGGTTAGCTTTATCAAACAATTCATTGCTCTATCTTACCTTCCACTACCCCTCCATCATTTTCCTGTTCAGTCAGCTTTGTCAGTTAGAGAGCTATGAGTCAGAACCTTAGCATTATTTTTTTTTATTTTTGCAAGGCAATTGGGTTAAATGACTTGCCCAAGGTCACACATCTAGGTAATTATTAAATGTCAGATCAGATTTGAACTCAGGACTTCTGACTCCAGGACCAGTGCTCTATCCACTGCGTTGCCTACCTGACCCTATTGCCTTAAATTGTACCCTTCTTAATATTTCCTTAGAATTAAGGGCAGGAGCAGCCTTTTAGCCCTCTACCCCTTATTTTGGTATCTATAGTGCTTAGTATGCGTAACATATAGTAGAGACAATAAATATTTTTTGACAAGTCACTATCAATTGGAGCAATGGTATCAAACTGAGATAGAAATAGAGATCATTTAACTATATGTAAGGATCTCCACTGACCATGTTGACTTACAAAAATCACTTATTAAAATTATCTGTGTTTTTATTACTTTAAAAATATTTCCCAATAACATTTTAATCTGATTTTGGACCTATTTGGGAGTGTTGTTCATACAATATGATATGGTATGTTTCACATCTTTGCTTTGAGGCATCAGTTCACATATATATTGATAGCCTACCCTTCTTTTTTGGAGAACCATCTGTTGGTATTCTTTGATCATTGATCTACTGGAGAATGGTTCATGTTCTTGTATGAAACAGTTTCTTTTCTTGCATATCAGAAATTTGACAGCTTTGTCACAGAAATTGCTGCAAACAGGCTTTCCCCCCTTTTTTCTCATAATAAACTTAGAAATATATGTAGTGTTACAGGAACACAAATACATCTTAGGAAAAACTTAATGGAAATGCATTGTGGGAGCTCCATCTTAAATCAGTTTAGTTACCTATAACAGATACAAACCATCAGAAGCCGATGACCATCAGAAAGAAAGATGTTAATTTTAATATATAGTTCACACACGGAATTCCCTTCTTAAAAATGTATTTATCAAAAGTTGATCACGGCACTTTAGGATTTTCTCCTTACAACATGTGAAGAAGATGGGGCTGGCATTTTTATTCCCATTTTTCAGATGAGGAAACTGAGCCCCAGAGAGATGAGGTGACTTGCCAGTGAAAGTCACACAGTGGAAAATTGGAAGCTAGTATGGAAGAAACTTGGATTAGACCAACATCTCACACCCTACACCAAGATAAGATCCAAATGGATACAGGATTTAGACATAAAAAAACAACATTCTAAGCAAACTAGAAGATCAAGGAGTAGTATACCTGTCAGATCTATGGAAAGGGAAACATTTTATGACCAAGGAAGAGATAGAGAACATCATTAAAAACAAACCAGATAATTTTGATTATATTAAATCAAAAATCTTTTGCACAGACCAAAACCACTGTAATCAAGATCAAAAGAAATGTAGTAAATTGGGAAACAAAGTTTACAACTAGTATTTCTGACAAAGGATTCATTTCTAAAATACACAGAGAACTGAGTCAAATTTTAAAAAAAACCAAGCCATTCCCCAATTGACAAATGGTCAAAGGATATGCAAAGGAAATTTACAGATGAGGAAATCAAAGTGATCGATAGTCATATGAACAATTGCTCTAAATCACTGCTTATTAGAGAAATGCAAATTAAAGCATTTCTGAGCTACTACCTCACACCTCTCAGACTGGCCAATATGACCAGAAGGGATGTGGGACACCTGGGACACTAATACATTATTGGTGGAGCTATGAACCCATCCAACCTTTCTGGAGAGCAATTTGGAATTATGCCCAAAGGGCAACAAAAATGTGCATACCCTTTGATCCAGCAATACCACTACTGGGTCTATACCCTGAAGAGATGATGAAAAAGTGTAAAAACATCACTTGTACAAAAATATTCATAGCAGCTCTTTTTGTGGTGGCAAAGAGATGGAATGTATGTCCTTGTATGTCCTTCAACTGGATAATGGCTTAATAAACTGTGGTATATGTATGTCATGGAACACTATTGTTCTATTAGAAGCCAGGAGGAATGGGAATTCAGGGAAGCCTGGGAGGATGTATGAACTGATGCTGAGTGAGATGAGCAGAACCAGAAATACACTGTACACCCTAACAGCAACATGGGGGTGATGATCAACCTTGATGGATTCGCTCATTCCATCAGTGAAACAACCAGGGACAATTTGGAGCTGTCTGCAATGGAGAATACCATCTGTATACAGAAAGAATTGTGGAGTTTGAAAAAAGACCAAAGACTATTACCTTCAATTTAGGGGGGAAAATTATCTTATTATGTAATTTTAAAATCTCTTGTACTTTATTTTTCTTCCTTAAGGATATGATTTCTTTCTCATCACATTCACCTGAGATCAATGTGTACCATGGAAACAATGTAAAGACTAACAGAATGCCTTCCGTGGGAAGTGGGGCGGGGAGGGAAGCAAGAATGGGGGAAAAATTGTAAAACCCAAAATAAACAAAATCTTTCTAAAAATAAATAAAAAGAAAAATAAAGTCACACAGTAAGTAGCAAAGTTCTGACGGTATTCACATCATCTGACCCCGAGTTCAAGGCACTTCCTCCCACAACACTCTATTGATACCAGTAAACATGTGATCCCTGCATGTTAATTGTTTTTCTTCCAGAAGTGTTTCCTGGGCTTCTTCCTAGCCTGTATCCTTTTTGAATCATGATTTCAGGCACAATGCTATGTTGTATCCACAGAAGGAATATCAGAGGAAATGAGAAAGACTAGAAGGAAGAATTCATTTCTTGGAACCTGGAATGAATGGCATAGAGGTATATCTGCTGCCTTAGCTTGTTTCAGATCATTTTTATGGAAAATGAAGGGTGACATGAAATGAAAATTTATGTAGTACCTACTATTCTAAGTTTTTTTCAAATATTAATTCATTTGATCCTGTTGAAAGAACTGGAGATGTTAGGAAAAGTGATTAAACTCATTCTGTTTTACCCCAGGTGTGGTGGGTGAAAGTTGAAAAGAAACCAATTTTGTCTTGCCAGCCCCCAAGCTCCAAAATAATGAGAGTTATCCAAAAGTAGAATGAGCTGTTGCAAGATAAATGCCTATTTGCTAGGTAGGTTATAATGGGAATTCCCATTTGGTATTAGCTGGACTAGAAAAAATGAACTTCACCTGTACAAGACAGGGGAGAAATAGCTAGTCAATAATTTATTTGCAAAAGATATGAAGGTGTTTGTGGATCTTAAACCTGATAAAGATCAATGACTACAACATAGTAGATTAAAAAAAACACACAAAACCCAAAAAACTAATGTGACGTCATGCTACATTCAGAGAAGTTGATATCCAGGACCAGGAAGTTGGACTCCTATTGAATAATAGCTTGCAAAATTAGATTTCTGTTCCATAGTTCCTGGATGACTCATTGAGTCTCAGTTTACATGTAAAATCAAGGTGGGGGGGGGGAGTTAGATGAAATGGTTTCCTCAGGTTCCTTCCAGCTCTAAATTTAGGAAATATTGTTAAATCATCCTACCCCACTTAGTCCTAACACAGATGTCAGGGGAGAATATCTTTCAATCAGTCATTCAGAGATTATAGGCTAAATGTAGAAAGTCCTTGAAAGTCTTTGGATGAGCTAAAGGGACATTACACAGGAAAAGATTCTGATTAGGTGAGGGTCACACCTTGACCTATGTCCAGAACTGGAGAGATTTTGAGGTTGTAATAGCAGAATAAAGGGAGGAAAACCAAAAGCTGGCAAGAAAGAGTGGGCAGCTCTTGGTAATAGAAGAAAAAAAGGTAGAGAAGGGAGTGAGAAGAGGAAGGTTTTATTATTCCCACATGTTAACAGGATCTCTAGATGCCTGAAGCTGAAACTGCAGTCTAGAGACAGGAGAGTCAGGATAGAAAAAGAAGTTTAATTAGCTTCAGTGAGGCAAAAAGCACCTCCCTAAGAAAAAAGAGTTCACCATGCTAGACCACAAGGAGGTTTTATGTACATAGTGGACCATGATATGATCAATCTTAGATTTTGAGATAATTCGCATGATTGGCATTTCTTAAGACAATACTGATATTCTTGGGTTCCATCGGAAGAGTCATTGTCTCAAGTCTTGGGAGAAGGGGTTATGGTCACCCCTGCAAAGAACAGATTGTGAACATATGATGGATGGACCTGGGGAAAGGAGAGGGTTAAATTCCTCAGTGAACACCCTATGTTGGTCCAAATAAGGCCAGTTGCTAGAGGGTGAGATCATTCCAGAGGGCAAAGGATTATTGTTATGCCAAATTCAGGGCATAACAAGCAGCCTGCATGCTGAACCTTAGCTCTGGAAACTGGGTATCTCCAAAATATTTTGATATACAGGAATCTCAGAGTGAAAACCTTGGACTTATGCCATTTGTTTTACCCTACTTTTTCAAGTGAAACACCATAAACAAGTCTGCCCTTTTTTAAAAAAAATTTCCATATGTTTGTCAATAGATATGATAATAAATTATGCTGCTCTTTCACCCTAGAATTTCTTGGAACCTGAATTATGCCTCAAAACCAGAAAGGTCAATGCTTGGCAATCTAGGGTATAGATAAAGTTTTTTAAATGTAAATTAAAGCAGGGAGCAAAACCTCTACCTCAACGTTATGAATTTTCCTAACTGGACACCTGAAACAACTTTGATTACACACCTAAATTTTCATTTAACCTCATCACCATGATAGTTATCATTTATATAGTGTCTACTATGTGGCAAAGACCATGCTAAATGCATTACAATTAGTTTCTTACTTGATCCTCACAATATCCCTAGGAAGTAGGTACTCTCATTTTATCCCATTTTATAGATGAAGTTAATGGAAGCATACAGGAGTGACGTGATTTGCTCAGGGTCACATATCTCTGCTTCTCTGGTTTCTAGTCACTTACAGAAATTCCTAGATAATTCTGCTAAACTCTGCCAGGATCAAGACTTGATACAATTTTAGTGCAATCCCTTAAATTTGATTTTTTTCAATAACTGGTAAATGTGATAAAAACCAACTCAAGCCTTATGGTTCTGATCCTATTAATAACAAGAGTTGTAAGAAGAACATCAAATTAAGAAGCCATAATTTACCTAAAAAGGCAATGAATTTTGATTTTTATATACCACCTACTGTTTCTTTGTTTACCCAAATCCTGCACCTGATTTGGAATATTTACAAAAATGTTCACTAGGATTGAACTTGTAAAATAATCCCTTCTGAATTTTAAAATTATCACCTATACTTTAAAATGGGAAAATAACTTCACTTTCTTTACAATTATCAAAGCAATTTTATATGTAAAAATGTTTAAGCCAACTTTGAGAACATATTTCTAAAACATACTCAAAGTCTGAATTTCTCATTAGAAATCTTTGGAAGGCAACCACTTGTTCATGTTTATATCATAATTCTTAGGATTTCTTTCTCACAATTTACAATTTCATTTAATTAGAAAACTTTTATATTACATCTTTATTTTATCACTTTATCTATTTCTAATTTCCCACACCTTTGTGGGATATTATCCCTGTATTTTTGTTTGAACTCAGTATTAATTGATAGACAACATTTTAGCAACAAAACTTCTACAATTTATAGATGCTCATAGAAATTTGCAATGAGGGGGCAGCTAGGTGGTGCAGTGGATAGAGCACCAGCCCTGGAGTTAGGAGGTCCTGAATTCAAATCCAGCCTGAGACACTTAATAATTACCTAGCTGTGTGACCTTGGGCAAGTCACTTAACTACATGGCCTTGCAAAAAGTAAAAAAAAAAGAATTCTGTAAGACATAAGGATTGCTTTACAGACACAGGGGACATGTGTCTGTGTAAAGGCATGAAAGGAAGAGATGAAATTTGCAATGAAAGTGAAAAGGAGAGACATAGTTATAACATTGGCAAAACTATCTCATCAAGGGCAAGGATTGTCCTGTTTTTGTCATTGAATTTTAGCAAAAGTGTAAACTGAGGCAGATCAGGGAGGAAGGTGACATTCATTAGCAAGGATATGCTACCCATAAACAAATGAATGGATCGATGGATTGTCTCCCTTAATGTCAAAGACTTCAGCAGATGAACAATTGTCTTTTTTTAAATAGGTTTTGGAAAGTACCAAATAAAGAACAGAACAGTGTAAATGACAACTGGTTGCAAATGAGGCACAAAGAACAACATCATTACTTAGAAGTTTAGTAATGGGAGCTAGCAAAGATCCTCCTTTCATGAGATTAAGAAGTGCTCATTGTTTGAGTCCAAGTACAATACAGCAGCCCATACTTTTGAACAGTAAACTAGGCATCTTTGAAGGATAGCTTGGTAAAGATATCTAGACCAAACTCCCTTGCTTTCTCACATATGGTTTGAAATAAATTAAGTCTTTAGACAAGGATTCTAGAATTTTAAAAGTAACCCATCACAGTCCAGTCTGAACTAGGTTCAGAATTAAAAAAATAATTTAAGCAATTACAGGACAAAATCAATGGATTGTAAATAAGACCAAATAGAAAATTATACAGGATGCATCTTAATTTTCTCATCTAGCCTATCAAAACAGGAGAAAAACTTCATTAGATCAGTTTCATTTTCTTTTCAGAAGGAAATAAGTACCATGAAGAAAATGAATCAAGAGAATTCTATTTTAGTCCATGCCAAGTTCATCTCCTAAACTTTTTTCATCTACCTGTAGCAATTCTCAGATTGGCACATGCCATTTTCTCCTTGGTTTCATGACAATGCAGTCAACCATCAAACCAATCAAAATCTCAAAATAATATCAAATTATAATCCCAAGAGTTTTACCCAAATAGAAAATTTTCACTAATCACAGCTTAGTCCTTAAATATCAATAGTTTTCTTATGTTTCCCTAATAGTTACATTTTATTTATTCTTCACTTAAAATTAAAATTATGTGTATGATGAATACATAATAGTTGACTCAAAACTCACTTAGTAACAATAGAGCTCAGATTCAAAGATCTTAAAATCCTTGAATCCAAGAATCTACCATTATCAATTTGCCTCAAAAATGTTCCTTCCTTAAAGAATATTCAAATAAAAGTCTGTGCTAATCCTATCCCCTTTACAAATCAGGAAGCAGAGACAAACAAAGGAAAAATTATGTGCTTAAGGTAACACAGCTAATATGTTTCTGAGAACAGAGTGTAATTCAGTTTTCCCTCATTCGTTCATTTTTCCAGCTTTTCTTTTATTTGATGACACAGTTAATAGCACACATTTCATCATATTATAATTTGCAGGACAAATCTCAGCCAAATCAAATCTGAAACTCCACCCACAAAACCAAGATCTCAATTTTCCAGGGCTATTAACTAACAATGCTTTAAAATTTAGAGCCCAGAATCAACATAAAGCTGATTTTCAAAGGTTCATCGTACCACTTTCACCTTGTCATAACTTTTTAAAAATTTCCTTTTAAATCACTCTGAAAGCAAAAAATCAATTCCTTTTGGGGGTTTAACATAGCCCCATCCTCCCATCTTTCCCTGAGGTTCTTCAGTGTCAATTCTAGAGAAAGTTAGGGAGAGACACTAAATAGCAGCCTTAAATTTCCATTCCCTTGTTTTGTAGTTTTAAAGGTTTCAAAAAATTGAAATAACCTTAGAATAGTCTTTCAGGAACAGAGTACCATTATTTTTATCATATCACAAATTATTCAAATAGCTCATCTTCATTTGTATTTATTTCTCTGTAATTTAGCACAAAAATTTTTAAATAACTCCAATTAATTGTAATACTGTTACCTTTTGATGTTGTGGGGGGATTATAAATATATGGTTTCTTTCTCATGTTCTTTAGTGACCTTGCCTCTAATCACTTACATATTTAATTCTGTTATAAAAGGTTTTGAAATTTCTTGATCCTCTCATCCTGCCACTTCCTATCCTTATGAATGTCTATATTATTCATAATAAGGTATGGACCCAGACAAGATTGAGTGTTGGAGAGGTGGTCGGTCCTACAATGCTGGAGGTTGAGTTAGGTGGTCTCTCCTTCTAGGTTCCTCTTCATTATAAATCTCTCTTTCTAGACCTTAATTAAATTTCATTTATTTTTAAGTTGCTTCCTGATCTGAACAAGTGTTTTTCTTTTTATGATTAAGAAAAGGTTAGTCAGCAGATTAAATTTATATTGCTTACAGCAGACTCATCCCCCTTTCCCCCTTTTTTCTCTAATCAGTAAAACTGCTTTCCTTTATTTCACAAAAACATCTCTCAGTCTCCAGGAGAAGGGTGACAAATCCATGTAATATTAACTTTTGGGGCAGCTAGGTGGCACAGTGGATAGAGCACCAACTCTGGTGCTTGCCTTGTTGGAAATAATATTAACCTTCAAAGTCTTATTTTTCTTTAACAAATTCTGACTATATCCCATAACTCACTAATAGATATCACCATTTGTTAAACTTCTTGTAAGTGTTTATCAGATAGGACAAAGAGAAAGGAAATGGAATCAACCCATCTCAGACCTCTTTCCCAACTCCAATTCTTTCCCACCATAAAGGAGAGAGAGATTATTAAACTTCATCAGAAAATCTTCAAAATTTATGAAGATGGTTTTAGCAACTCCAATAATTTGGTAATTTATGGTAATTACTGAAAGTTATAAATTTCAATTCCAATTATTTATAATGCCATAAATTTCTACAAAGGAGGAAAAAACTTTTCTTTATTTGATTACCTAGCTTTAATTTCTGTAACCCCAAACTGACTAGGGCTGAAACGATAGAGAGAAACTATCTTGAAGGGTTTTTTCCCTTTTTATCATAATCTCCTGTTGAAAGCCTTAAATGGAAATTAGCCCTGCTTACTGGGACAGAGAGTTTGACATCAATATCAGAAATTTCATCACTCTTTCTAAATAATCTTTCTTAACTTTTTGGCTGTAGTTTTTATGACTGGTTTCATTTTCTCCTTAGAACTGTTCCAAGGTAGCAGAATCTATAAGCAACATCAAACACAATCCAAGACAAGATTTTTTCTGAGCATTCTGCAAAGAAACAGAAACTGAATAATTAGATAAATACATACTTGCTAAGCTCTTTATCTCCTATTAAAAATTCAATATTCCCAAGTCCTTTAAATTGTTGTAATTAAGAATTCCTTCTTCAGGTCAAATTTTGGGTTCATTTGAACATTTATACATTTTAAAACAATCTGAATTTTTTAATGTCAGTTTTTGCTACCATGTTCTTCCCTTGCTCATAATATAAAAAAAGAATTTTTCTGGGTGGAAAGGGGATGGTTTCCATTGGGATGCTACTCTCAGTCTATAATTTCCACAAAGGAGCTTCCCCACCAATGTAGAGGCTTACCCTAGCTTATTTCACTGAAGGACATCTCCTAAATTGAGAAAACTTACTTTACCTACCTTAACTTACTTTAACCTCTAAAAAATTTCCCTTACAGGAGTTTTCTAGCCCCAACAAAGTGTGTGTGTGGGGGGATTGATTACCTTAGCTCAGAAAGAAATAAGGTAAGTTTGACTTCTAGAGGTAGTCTTCTTTGAAGAAGTCCCTTGGAGAAATGTCCAGAGAGTTCATGAGAGTTTTTTAAAAGGCTTCCATTTGGCATCCTTACTCACCTTGGCTGGCTTGGCCAAAAATTGTGAAATCTGAAATGACCAAGGAAACAAAGTTTCAGACTTTCAAGCATATCAATTTATTAACCAACACATGCCAATTGTATAACAAATTGAGATCAGGCCTCCTTAGCTTGGCACTTAGACCTCAAATACAAGGGAACATAGATTTTTTTTAAAGTGAATAGCTAACAAGATATCAACTAAGATAAAAGATTAGGTAATCTGATTTTTAATTGGAAGAAAGACTAGGAATTTACTGAATTAAGAGGGGGCTTGGGGAGTTTTGGGAATTGGGAGAAGGGGAGAATGAGCAGGTGGACTTTCCGGGATGTGATCCAGCATGTCAATCGAGCTCTGATTAGCAAGCAGGGAGAATTTACAGGAAAAATGAAATTTAACTCTCAATTTGGAATCAATTTTACAAAATGGAGTCAGTTTGATTCAAACAATTCCATTATCTCATTACATATGTAGCAAGTTAGAGTAGCCATAATGTACAAAGAGGAAAATCAGAGGCACCCAGAAATTCACAGGAAATGAAAATGAGAATAGTAATAAATCATATTGCCTCTAAGTATCAGTAATAAGCAAGGTGAAAGAGAACCTAATTCAATAATTCACATTTGATTTAATAGGTCCTCCAAAATGCTTCCCCTTGTGGCTTATCAACAATTCATCTTCTATATATCCTATTTGTATTTAACTCTTTGAGTGAATATCAGCAATCTCTCTCATTAGACTGTGAGCTCCTTAAGAACAGGGAAGGTTTTATTTATTTTTTGCTCTTCTTTATTTTCCCAGAACTTAGCATAGTACTTAGTATATCATAGGTGTTTAATAAATGCTTATTTATTTGCTTAAAACTTAGTGGAATGAGGGGTGGCTAGGTGGTGCAGTGGATAAAGCACCAGCCCTGGAGTCAGGAGTACCTGGGTTCAAATCTGGTCTCAGAAGCTTAATCATTACCTAGCTGTGTGGCCTTGGGCAAGCCACTTAACCCCATTTGCCTTGCAAAAACCTAAAATAAACAACTTGGTGGAATGATAATGAAACTGGAAAACATCTCTGAAAGGGTATATCTTACTTAACAGGCACAGAATAGGTTAAAGGTTGGAGATAATCAAAAGAAAATTGCATTTTAAGATGTTATACTCAAGGAGGAAATTCAGAAATGAGGGTTGGTGGAAACATAATGAGAGCTTTAGGATGAAGATCAGTAAAGATAGAAACAGAGTCATATCATTATTATTATTTAGAATATACTACAGACTGACTACAAGAACAGAAAGAAGAAATAGATGAGGAGTTTAAGATATTCATCACATTCAAACAAAAACCCTTTACTAAGTGCATCATGAGTCTGGCAACCTGAGAGTCTGGCATATGTACACCATATAGTAATAATAGGAGATATCAATGCTCTGGACATCATGTGGAATTCTCATTGGTCAAAAGCAGAAGGGTTAATAATTCCTTCTCTCGCCTTAAATAATTCTATTCAAAAGATAGAAGTCTCAATGAAGGGAACATAATCTAGATCAGATTTTTGTCAACAAGGAGGTATTGGTTGCTGGGAGAGAAATGTGGACTTGGGTGGGAAGTGACCATTCCGTCTTTAAATGTTTCACAGACATGAGGAAAGCTTGGAGTAGTCTTAAATTTGGGGAGAACAGATGTCAGGGGGTTCAGAGAAAGGATTATTTTTGTCATTGTAGCACTATCTATGGAAACATTTTGACCCAGAAGATGTCCTGAATTCTTGAAGAATCAAATTCTGAAACCACAAAGAAAAACAAATATAGCATAATGAAAATGGAAATTATTTAAATGCAAACATATAGCACTAATGAATTGACTTCAAATGAAACTAGGTATAGAAAACTACAACAAAAGAAGATTACAGAAATCAGTCAACAATCAATAGGTATCAGTTTAGCACCTACTAGGGATACAAAGAAAAGAAAAAATATGGTGTCTGGCCTGAAGGAGTTCCTATTCTTTTGTTGGTGGGGAGGAGGTTTTTCAAGGCAATGAGGTGAAGTGACTTGCCTACAGCTAAGCAAATATTAAGTGTCTAAGGCTGCATTTGAACTCAGTTCTTGACTCCAGAGCTGGAGCTCTATCTATTGTGGCACCCCTAAGAGTTTCTGTTCTAATAATGGAGATTACATTCAAAAAACTATCCATACATACATTTAGATGGGAGGTAATTCTAGAGGGAGAAGCAGCCACGTGTTACAGTGGGTCTCAAGTCAAGAAGACTCCTCTTTCTGAGTTCAAATCTAGCCTTACACCTAAGTAAGCCACTTAATCTTGTTTGCCTCAGTTTCCTTATTTGGAAAGTAAACTAGAGGAGGAAATGACAAAACACTACAGTATTTTTGCCAAGAAAATTCCAACTGAGGTTACAAAGATTAGACATGACTGAAAGAAATCTCAAAGGGAAGATGCTAACAGTGGGAGGATAAGGGAAGAAGCTGGGGGGAAATCTCTTCCAGAAAATAGGATTTGAACTGAATCTTGAAGGAAATGGAGGAAATCAAAAGGTAAATTTGATGAGGGAGAATATTCCAGTCATGGGAGGACATATAAAAATGTGTGTGTCATGATCCTATTAGAAGTGGCAAGCACAATGTTAAGCTCTGGAGATACAAAGAAAACCCAAACCAATTCCTACCCTCAAGGATTTTGTATTTTAATGGGGAAAAAACTTTTAAACAAGTGGATACAAACAGACTACATAAATGATAAGTTGAAGATAATCACTAGTGTTGCAATTGTTACAAGGAAATTAAAAGAACCTGCCAAGTGGCTTAGTGAGTAAACTATTATTTATTGTATGACTTCTTTGCCAAATAGAAGATTCCTGCCAAAAGCAACATTGGGTTAAACATAAACTTGCATGTAAAATCTGATGAAGAAAGATAATGGATAATTATGAGGAGGATTACCTCACAAAACAAAGGGAAACAATGGAGACAAAATCAGTTTAAAAAAATCTCAGGAAAAATTTCTAAACAAAGTGAACCTATGGGTATTCAAGAATAAACGTGAAAAAACTATAAACAGAATAAAACTAGATCGAGATTTATACAAGAAGACAAAAAGAAAAAGATTTGCCAAGTTATTTATAAATAATAGCTTTTCTCCACCAAGGTTAGTAAAAACCACACACTTGGACCCTAAATGTGTTTTTATGGGTGTGTTTGTAGAAAAGATAGATATGGTGGTAAAGGGAACAAAGATGGAAAAGGAAAACACCAAACAACTTAAGTGGAACAAGTGTATATTGAGAAGATCCGTGCTGGAGGCATCATAATTTGTTTGGATGTTCAGACTCTTTTACAGAATCTTTACAGATTCTTTTGAAACAAACCATTGCCTAGCCACACACCAAAATCATTCAATATTCCTCAAAAGACATACCAGAGGGGACAGCTAGGTGGCGCAGTGGATAAAACACCGGCCCTGGAGTCAGGAGTACCTGGGTTCAAATCCGATCTCAGATACTTAATAATTACCAAGCTTTGTGGCCTTGGGCAAGCCACTTAACCCCATTTGCCTTGCAAAAACCTAAAACACAAACAAAAAAAAAAAGACATAACAGAAATAAGAGGATTCTCTAATAATAAGTATTAGGGAAGCATAAAGACTAAGTTGTATGCTTGGTGAGGTATTAGACAGCATTAAACTTATTGTACTAAAGCTACAGAATGTTCTAGGGACTCCCAGAATAGACCTGTAATTACTCAAAATAATTTGCTTTGTCCATTTATATGGGAAATACAAAGTGGATAAAGAATGTTTATTGCTAAAATTTCAACACATATTTAGATGGTCTGTGTAAAAAGCTTATCCTTGGCATTTAT
The DNA here is from genome assembly GCF_037893015.1 of Macrotis lagotis. Lineage (NCBI taxonomy): Eukaryota > Metazoa > Chordata > Mammalia > Peramelemorphia > Peramelidae > Macrotis > Macrotis lagotis. Next base: position 39,803,094 of record NC_133661.1, on the reverse strand, counting down.
ATCTGGCTCAAAAAATATAGATGGAAAATGAATTGGGTCCAGAGTTGAATAAGAGGAAAGTGAATGAGTACCTTTTGGAAAATTGTAAAGGTCCTGAAAATTGACTCCAAGCTTCCCAAGAAAGTAATGGTTCATCTTTTTTAATACTTGCATTTGATTGGTGCTGCTATATTACATTGAATACAACTTCCTCTGAAGAATTAAAAATGATTATCTCACTGAGGGCAATGGCAAGTTTTGGGGAGGAAGGTGAGAGGGTTGCAATACAACAGCAACAAAATAACAACAACAATGATGATGATGATGATGATGATGATGATGATGATGATGATGATGATAGCTGGTATTTATATAGCACTTCCTATATGCCAGTCATAGTGCTAAATGTTTTAAATTATCAATGAGAAATTCTGAAAATAGTTGTAAATGGTATCCTTCAAGCAATTCTATGATAGGAAGAAAAGACAGACTAGTTATGTGGCAAGATTGAGGGATGTGAATGATAGGTTAGGGCCAGAGTCCAGCAAATCAAGTGAACATCTGGTGATGTACTAATGGGAAGATGTTGACAAGACTCACACAGAATGAATAGGAATAGATGGATTGCAATCTTCATTGTGGGAATAAACTTCTAAATAAATGAAGCGATAGATCCATTTGAGTATTTGAAAATAAAAGGACATATAGTTACCCTTGATGATGTCAAATTACCAAATCTCACAATTTCATGTACTGAAAGAACTGGTAAATATGATTACCAAACTAATATAGTTGGTTCTTGTCCTTCATTATCTAAGAAGACCAAAATGACAACACTATTGAGATAAATTACAGTGTGACTGATCAGACCAATATGAACTCAGAATGCCCTACCACATGTCAGGCACAAATAGTCCATATGAACATCTGGGGTGCTTACTCTAAACTTATGTATGTTATGTTTCCTTTGAGCTGCTTCCATTCTGCCTTCCTCAAAGAGTGCAGTACCCTCACTGATGAGGTCACGCCATGCTGGGAAGTCTTGTGCCAGTGTCTCCCATGCTATACAATCAGTTCTAAAGTTTTTCAATGAGATTTTCAGGGTTGGGGTATTGGTTCTTTTGACCTCCCTATGAGCACTTGCCCTGTGTGAGTTCTCCATAGAATAATTTTTTGTCAAGCATGCGTCTGGCATTCTAATAACATGTCCAGTCCATCGTAGTTGCTCTATGTAGTAATGCTGGAATGCTTGGCAGTTTAACTTGAGAAAGGAATTCAGGGTCTGGTATCTTCTCCTGCCAGGAGATCTTCAGAATCTTCCTAAGACAATTTAAATGGAAGTGATTCAGTTTCCTGACATGGCACTGGTAGACTGTCCAGGTTTCACAGGCATATAGCAATAGTAGTCAGTCTGGTAGTCAATCTAATACCTCTTCTCTCCCACACTTTCTTTTGGAGCCTCTGAGATACTGAGCCACCTCTGGCAATGCAAGTGTCAATCTCATTGTCAATGTGTACCAACTTAGAAAGGAGACTGCCAAGGTAAGTGAACTTGTTCACAGTACTTGTCCACAATTATTGATGATTCCACATATGGATGGTGTGGTGCTGACTGATGGAGTACCTTGTTGTTTTTATGTTAATTGTTAGACCAAAATGAGCATAAGTAGCAGAGAATCGATCCATACTTTGTTGCCTCTCAGCTTTAGAGACTGAACTGATGCACAATCATCTGCAAACAGAAGATCATGCACCAACAATCCCCCCACTTGACTTGTAGCCTTTTCATGTTGAAGAATTTGCCATCAGTGTGGTAGCTGACCTTGATGCCATGTTTATCTTCAGTGAAAACATTTGATTACATGGCTGAAAATATCATGCTAAGAAAGTATGGGAGCAAGGACACATCCTTATTTCATTCCTTTGATGACTAGGAAATCTCAAGAGCATCGTCCACTTTCTAGAACCCAGGCAAGTTTGCCTTCATGAAATTGACATACAATATTGATGAACTTCTCTGAGCAACCAAATTTTGACATAATTTTCCATAAACTCTCATGACTGATGATACCAAAGACCTGGGTCAGATCTACAAATATTGTATACAGACCTCTGGTCTGCTCCTGGCACTTTTCCTGAAGTTTAGTGCAGCAAACATCATATCGACTATTCCTCAACCTTTTCTCAAGCTATACTGGCTTTCAGGGAGGTGAACATCTTCCAGGAGAAGGATCAGTCTAATGAGAAGGACTCTGGCAAGAATCTTACCAGCAGTGACTAAAAGAGAAATACCCCTGTGATTGTCACAAGAAAATCTATTCCCTTTACCTTTATAGAGAAGGTGATGGAGGCATCCTTAAATTGTCGGGGCACAGCCTCTTCATGCCATATAACCTGGAAATTTTCAATCAGCTTTCAGATAAGCAATGAACTCCCCACCTTGTAGATCTCCACTGGAATAGAATCAATACAAAGTGCTTTGCCACTTGAAAGGAGCCTAATGGCATTCAAAGTCTCTTCCTCAGTTGGAACTTCAATTAGGGACTGATTGACTTCAACTTGAAGTAAACGGTCAATGGCTTCCGCACTGATGGATGATGGTCTGTTAAGAACACTATGGAAGCATTCAGCCCATCTCTCTGGGATTATGCCCTTATCCTTGATCAATGTAGATACACCATAGGTCTGTGGTCCATAAACAGCTTGCAGGGCATCATAAAAGCACGTTGATATGTATTGTCTGCATAAAACTGAATTTCATCTGCCTTCTTACTGAGCCAAGAGTTCCACATCTCTCTAAACTTCGCTGAACCAATATAAAGAAGAACAAATATGACCATTTTAAAAGGGGAAGAAAATGGACATGTAAACTAGAGGCTAGTGAGAATAGCTTCTATTCCTGTCAATGTTCTAGAATAAATTACTGAAGGTATGATTAGTGAACATTGATATGTGCCATTTATACAGAAAAAGGCAAAAGACAGTCCCAGTCCTCATACTCATAATCTAAGAGTTCAGACAAGGAATTAGTTATCTCAAAATCAAGTTAACTTAATTAAAGGTTGATAATGCCAGACTTTGTTTTCTTTTCTTTCCCTTCCTTCCTTCCTTCCTTCCTTTTAATTCCTTCCTCCCCCTCATCTGTAGAGACAATAATAGTGCCCACCTTCCAAGATTATTTTGAAAAATAAATTAATAATATTTGTAAAGTGCTTTACATAGTATGGCATATACTAGGTCCTTCTTTCTTTCCTTCCTTCCTTCCTTCCTTCCTTCCTTCCTTCCTTCCTTCCTTCCTTCCTTCCTTCCTCCCTCCCTCCCTCCCTCCCTCCCTCCCTTCCTTCCTTCCTTCCTTCCTTCCTTCCTTCCTTCCTTCCTTCCTCCCTCCCTCCCTTCCTCCCTTCCTTCCTTCCTTCCTTCCTTCCTTCCTTCCTTCCTTCCTCTCTCCCTCCCTCCCTCCCTTCCTCTCTTTCTTCTTTCTTTGTTTTGTAGAGGTAGATTTAGTCCTAAGGTAAGGGAAACAACATCAAGCTAATTTCAACTCTTGATTTATACTAAGAAATTAAGACCATCGGCTACAGCCCCTCTTGACCAACATCTCCAAGTCACTCTGTCTTCCATGTGTTTTGTGGCTTTGTTGTCACCTGGCTCTTCTTCTGCCTGTCCTATTATTACTTCTTATTTTCCTCTGTTGAATTCTTATACATGTGTCTTGTATGAATTTATACTAGGGTTCTGCTTTGGTCCTCTTTTCTCCTCTACACAGTCTCTCCCAGATCTCATTGATTTTCATGAGTTTAATTATTCTTTTGCAGATGGTTCCCAAATTTATACATTCAATCTTCATCTGTGTTTCAGCACTGAATCTCCAACTGCCTGCTGGACAGTGACTGTATGTCTCCAAAGCAATTCTCACTCAATAAATCCCAAACAGAACTCTTTATCTTTCCCCCTCTGCCTCCAGCTCTTTCTAATATGCCTATTCCCCTTGAGGGCACCACCCTCGTCCCTCATTTACAGTCCTGAGTGATATCCAACTTTTCAATAATCTCTTTTATCCCTCATATTCCTTTAGTTGTCAGATTTCTCCAAAGCATCTCTCACATCATTCCCTTTCTCTCCATTTCCATGGACACCACTTTAGACCTCTCAGACTTATCATCTGTTGCCTGAATTATCACAACAATATCTTAACTGGTCTTTCTGTATCTAGCCTCTTCCCTTTTTCCAACTAACGTTGGCACAACCTCCAGATGGACAGAACTAAGGTACACATCAGGTCATTCCCATGAGGTCACCAGATGATACGATTGATAGAGCTGGGCCTGAACTTAGGAAGACCTGAGTTCAAGTGTGACCTCAGACACTGATTAGCCTTGTGATCCTGAACAAGCACCTAAATCTTTGTCCCAATTTCCTCTACCATAAAATAATAACAGAACTGTCCCCAAGGTTGTTTTGAGGATCAAATGAGATGATGGCATAGCACTTTTACTTTTACTTCTTTCCCTCTTTCACCTTTGATCAGAAGCTCCAGTGTCTTCTTATTGCCTCTGAGATAAATTACAAGCTTCTATATCTGTCATTAAAGTATTTCACAGTTAAATGCCAGCCTCTCTTTGTAACTGATTTTCCATTATTGCTCCCAACTTGAATGCAGTTGCCCTCTTGCCTTTGCTGAAGTCATGCCCTATGCCTGAAGCTTCCTCTGACCCTTTTTCCCTTGAATTTTAAATAACCCTCAAGATCAAATTCAAATGCCATCTCTTATATAGGCTCTTTCCTGATCCCATGACTCATCTGTTCTCTCTTCATCTTCCTCAAATTATTTGGCATTTATTTTGAATAAATTTTGAACTTGATAGCCAGTGCAGAGAAATGATCTGGGTTTAAGTTTCACGTCTGATATCTATTAACCAAGGGACTCTGAGCAAGTCACTTAAACTCTTAGGGTCTGTAAACAATTTGCTAGGATTATAAATTTCACCGTAGGTGCTCATCTGCATAGTACTATCTACACTGATGAGATCACAATTCTGTACAGAAAAAAAAATGTCTATCTTTATCTCTATCTACATTTTCCCCCACCCCCGACTCTCTGTGTCTTTCATTTGCTCCACCTTGAGCGATGGACCTGGGGGATAAATACACAGACATGTATGTATATGCTTGTGTATTTCAAATTTGCCACCACATATAGAAACACATTTTACTCACACATATGTGTGTATATTCATATCTGTGCATATGCATATATATTTATTATATTATTATATGTTGCATATATACAAACACAATTATTTTTTATTTATACTAAATATAACTTGATCTGAATGTATTGCTTGCCCGTTGACTCTCCCCATTAGATTGTAAGCTCCTTCAGGGCAAGAAGTGTCTTTTTTCCTTTTTTTTTTTTTTTGTATTTTCAGTGCTTAGCATAGGGCCTAGCTCATAGTGGGTACTTCATACATGTTTGTCATAAATACATATATGTTTGTACACATGCTATATATGTGGATTTTGTGTCTGATCTATGGGAGAGCATTCTGTGCTCATACTGATCTGATCAGTCGCAGATGGACATACTAGAGTTGTCTCTAACATAGTGCTGTTATTTTGGTCTTATTTGATCATGAAGGACAAAAACTAAATCAAATATATGTGGGTATGTGTCATATACATATCTATATATAAGACTGATTAAACCAATCACCTCACCCTATTTTCAATAACTAATAAAATAATCTAGTCCTGTCAACTTTTGAGAACACTTCTTTTAAATCAACTAATCAAACATTAAATTAATCTACACTCAGTAACTCCCTGTGACTTTTCTGTTAAAATAGCAAGCCACTTGAGAACTTATTATTCCAGCATGTGGCAAGCCACAGGAGAAAAAAGTTCTTGTCAAGCCCCTGAGAAAGAATTGCTGGAGGAAGGGGAGTAGAGGTTCTCCTGCTCCCTGTTTCCTGTTCTCCCTCAACCCCCTAAAACTTGACCAGCACTATGTTAGAGACAACTCTAGAGACCAGAGGACATTGTGGTGAACTTCTAAAGATCAGAGGATTTGGACTGCTCATCAATGTCCTGGCAGCATCCTGACAAAACAAGGACTGGCAGTAATATATGCATCAGAAGCTGATGATAAATGAGTAAAAGCAGCTTTTTACTCTCTACAAAGAGAAAATGATATCTTGGGGAGTCCAAGAAAAGGTCTGTGCTACATGTTCTCTAAGCTTGTACCCCTTTCTCCTGATTCTTTGTATATTAGTGAGAGAAGGTGTCAGAATTTTTGCAGAGACTATACCAGCTATTCTTATAATGTCAACTTAATAAATAGACATTTCAAAAATACCTGGCTAATTGATATACACTGATAGTTGTGAAGGGAAAAAACCACTTATGGGGGCCTATTATCTCGAGTACTAGAAGACTACTCTCCATCTACTCAAGTTGTTCTAGAATTTTGAAGGGAGAAGAGGCAGATTAGCTCTGGGGACTTGACAACTCCCAAACAGGTGTTGGGAGAGTAAAACTAGAGATAATGCTATACATATACCCACATGTATAGACAAATACATATAAAAGGGTGTGCTAGAGCCAATTCATGCCAGCTTACATGAGCTAATTATGAAATTTTCAGTATGTGCTTTTTTTATCTCAGAAATGGGCAAATTATATACATATATATATATATATATACATGTGTATTTATATATATATGTGTGTGTGCAGATATATATGTTGCATACATACAAACAATTATTTTTTATTTATGCTAAATATAGCTTGATCTGAATGTATTTTTTCATGTTGAATCTCCCCTTTAGATTGTAAGCTCCTTGAGGGCAAGGAGTGTCTTTTTTCCTCCTCTTTTTGTGTTTTCAGTGCTTCAGAGAGAATGTATGATACTTTGTGTCTGAAATTTATTTCTATGAATATCTTTCCCATTTAATAGAAAATAAATTTCTTGAGGGCAGGGACTATTTTGCTTCTGTCTGTATCTCGGATACATAACCAGGGCCAATAAGATTATAGACTGGACACATAGTAGGTACTTCATATAAACTTGTTGATGTATTGATTGATTAATTGATCAGAAAAATAAGGATCAATATCATCGCCACCAGAAAGTATTTCTGATAACTAAACATTAGAACCTATAGGCTCTTTCCTAAACTTCAGACCAAAAGAACTCATTAGCTCCTGTCTCTGTCTTTCAGGGGATCTTACAATTTGAAATGGGCAAGAGTCACTGAATCTCAGAGTGTCACAGTAGGAAGAGACTCAGCAACGGTTTAGTCCAATCCCAAGGTTACACAGCTTGTGGTAGAATTGGAACTTAATTCTGACCTTTTGTTTATTAGTCTAATTTTTTTTTCCCATGATACTACCATGCTCCCTTGCTGATGCAAACAGTACCATAAACACTTGCAAATAAAAGCTAATGGATGGTAAAGTGGTCAAATTCCACGCAATTCTAAGATGGAGGCATCTTAGGGTTTGGAGAGATGGGTGAATGAATAGAATTCTTCAACCTTCTCTGGGGGGGGGGTGATTGGAACTAAGAGTGGTGGCCAGTAGAATATGATGAAGGGAAGTCCATGATCATACAGGTTGGGCCAAGAGGTGATTTAATGGATGATTCATTAACCACCTTTTGTGTTTAGGATGCAAGGCTCCAGATGGAATTATGCATCCTTCCAATCTGAATGGGTGACTAAGAATGTCAGTGTAATGAAGGTGCAATTTAATGCTGCAACATCTAAGTTCCTCTTCTCTCTGCCAGTGTAGACTATGTGGCATAGTAGGAAGTACAATGGATTTGAAGCCAGAAGTCTTGAGTTTGAATCTGAACTCTGTCACTTATTATCTGTGTTGTCTTGGACATATCTGAGTCTCAGTTACCTAATGTGGCAGTAACAAATGCGAAACAATGAGCACAAAGGCAACAAGCTCAGAAAAAAAATGGGAAATGGCAAGTAAAAAAATCTACAACTAAATAAGATACTCCCAGTTGTCAGACCCAAAATTTTTTGGAAAAGGATGTGTCTTATACATGGGGAAATATGGTAGTCTCATTTCTAGTCCATAAGAGTGCTAAGTATTTTCTGTCCCAGATCATGGTGTTCTTTCTGATTGAATGCTCTCTCTATTTTCACTTACTGAATTCCTAACTATCCTTTAAAGTCCAAATCCTGTGTCATCCCCTCTCTGATTTGCAACTCCACCCCCAGCCAGTAATGACCTTTCCCTTCTTGTCTTACCTGGCACTGTGTCTTCACTTCTCTGTTGATAGGATCATAGGATCTAGGCTTATAGCCGAAAGAGACTATAGTAATCATCATGTTCAACTGGAGTTCATTGGGAAGCCCAATGTTAGGTTTCATTTATAACAGAATCACATAGGCTGCCATTCTTGATACCTGAATGGCCCCCCTTTCATTGCTGTTGCAGATCACATTCCCTTCCATTCCTTCTTGTTCTTTTCAGTTCCTATCCATGGTTTCTCATCAGGTTTCAATGGAGGTCGTTCTCTCCTTCCTGAGATCACTCCTAATCCCCCTCCAGATGCCTGTACTCCCTCCTGCTCTTCTATTTTGGATTTTTTAAGGAAGTGAATTTCGACTTCATGGGTGAAGGGCAGTGTTGTCAGACTCAAAGAGAAATGAGATTACACCCTACATAAGGATCCCTGCAGGCTATAGATTGACTTAGAAAATCACGTTGACATTATCAATTATATTGTTGAATTTGTCCCAATTTCTCTGGAGAGTGTTACAGAGACCATAAGGAAGGAAGGAAGGGAAGGAGGGAGGGAGGAAGGGAAAGGAGGGAGGAGAAAAATATAGATAGAAAAATAAAGAGAGATGGATAGGGATAGAAATATAGGTAGCTAGATATGTATATGTGAAGACAAAGAAAGATGGAGAGATAAAGAGAGATTGGTAGGGGGCAGCTAGGTAAAGCAATGGATTAGAGCACTGGCCCTGGAGTCAAGAGGACCTGAGTTTAAATCTAGCCTCAGACACTTAATAATTATCTAGCTGTGTGACCTTGGGTGAGTAACTTAGCCCCATTGTGTTAAATAAATACTTTTTTTAAAAAAGAGAGATTGGTAGATAGAAAAATAGATATGGACATGTAGAGAGATAAAGAGTTAGAGATGAAGAAACAGAATGATAGAGTTAGAGAGAAGTAGGTAGAAATTAGATATATATATATACAGATGGATACAGCAAAGGAGTAACTAGGGAAGTGGAGTGAGGAAAACCTATGCCAAGTCCTGCCTCAGATACCTCCTAACTCTGAGACACAGAGAAAGTGCCAGGCTACTCTATAAGATTATTCATCCGAGAGAAAGCCCCAATCTGCACTGGTTGTATGAATTCCTTATTTCATTGACATCAGTGGTTCCCACCCCTGCACCCATTTAACTGTACACATATTGTAGCAGCCCAGGACACTGTAATAAATCCCTTGAAGGTAGAGACTGTCTTCCTTTTGCTTTTGTGTCCCTATGGGCTGGCAATAGAATCTAGCACACAGTAGGTGCTTAATATATATGGAAAATAATAGTAGCCCACATTTATCTAGCTGTACTTCAAGTCTGCGAAGCATTTTTAGCATTTCATTGTACCCACACAGCCACACTAGGGAATAATAATACTATTATTCCCATTTTGATAGGAGGGGTGGGACTATTTGGGGGGAAGTGTTGGGTCTCTTGTGCTTTATTCCCTCCTACCTTCCTGGGGGTGATTAGGAAGGTGTTCCTGGGTGTTTCTGAAGGTTTGGGGTCAGGCTTGTGCTATTGGGATACAATTTATCATTATTGGAGGAAGTGAGCAAAAGTTACAACTGATCATCCCCTGAAGTTTTATTCCTTGCTAGGGTCAGATGCTTTGAGGAAGATAGTTCTATTTTTATGACCAACTAATATCTTCTTTACCTTTAAGTTCAACAACTATCTATTTGTATAGACACCAGTAAGCAAAAAATAAAATAGTCCCTACCCTCAAGAAGTTTACATTTGGGGGAAGATGAAGAAAAACTGGAGGGCATGGACTATTTCATTATGTCTTGTCCGTAACATGGATAAGTAAAATTTAGGACGGCAAGGGGGCTCCACGGTGGACAGACTACCAGGCCTGAGGTCAGGGGGACTCATCTGCCTGAATTCACATCTGGCCTCAGAAACGCACCAGCTGTGTGACCCTAGACAAGTCACTTTACTCCATTGGCCGTAGTTTCCTCCTCTGTAAAAATAAGCTGGAGAAGGCAATGGCAAACAACTCCAGTATCTGTGGCAGGAAAACCCCAAGGGGTTGAGAAGAGTCAGATAGGACCAATAGAACTGAACAAGTATAACAACAACTAAATTTAACTTTGAATGAAAGTTAAGAATCTGAACAACAGAGAGGAGGAAGGAATATCTATATTGCAGGCTCAGGGACAGAGAGCCTTTGGCATCGTAGAGTAGGAGGCAGCAGAACCAGTCTCCTGGGAATAGTCATTAATAGTCTGTTTTGGTTGACACAGAGAGTACAGGAGGTAGAAATGTAAAATAAGGGAATTCGATGAAGTGACATTTTTGTTGTTCCCCACACCTCTTTCCTGTCTCCATGCATAGCCTGTTCCTCTTGTCTTCAATGTACTCTCTTCATCTCTGCCACTTAGAACCTTTAGTTTCCTTGCTTGATTCTGGAACTCTCCTCTGTCTTGAACTATTTCCCCTTGAACCAGGTATGCCTAGGGAAATATGTCCATCCTTTCAGGCCATGATCAAGGGCCATTTCCTCCATGAGGTATTTCTGATCTCTGCAGTTGGAGATCATCTTCCATTTCTTTGCACTCTCAAAGTAATTTATTCTCTCCCTATTCCTCTCCCTCTTCCTCCTCTCCTGTTTTTCTTCTTTCTTTCTTCATCTCCTCTTCTCTTTTCTCCTTCTTTCTCTTTCCCTTTCCCTCTGCTTCCCCATCTTTCTCCAACTCCCTCCTCTTCTCTGTCTTCTCTCCTTTTTCTCTCCTCTTCCATTTCTTCTCTCCCTTCACCCCTCCTCCCCATCTCTCTTTCTCTTTCTATCTCTCTCTCTGCTTCTTTTTCTCTGTCTATCTTTATCTATTTGCCTGTCTCTCTTTCTCTATCTCTCTCTTTCTCTCTTGGTTTCTCTATCTCTTTCTGACTTATCTCTCTCTGTCTCTGTCTCTCTTTGTCTCTCTGTCTCATTAAAATTTCTTTAAATCCACCTTTCATTCTGACTCATATCTGTCAGGAGACTATAACCTCGATGGTAAGGATGTTCTGGATTTTTGTCTTTGCATCCCTGGTACCCAGTACACAGGAGAACCATACTATTTATTGAAACTTAAAGAATCATTCAGTTTCTGCTCAAAAACCTCCCCTGTTAAAGAAAGAACTTCTGAGCCATCTTGTCAGACCTCCTTATCACTTCATGGACTTGCTTTATTAAATTCTCTCAAATCTCTCTCTCATCTGATTATAATTTCCCAAGTTATGTCTAATTCCTCCTCATTATTGACTTCCTTTCTCTTCTTTCCACCACACAAGAATTTCCTTACGTTCATTCTGCATAAATTTAGTATGTACCTATATATTTACTGGTAAGTTCCTTGGGGGAGGGGTTTGTCATTTTTGTCTTTATATCACTAGTGGTTAACAGAATCCCCAGCACATAGTAGGTGATTAATAATTGCTTGTTGGTTGATTGGGAATTAGGGTTCTATCAACTCTTTCCTTTCCTCCCAATTGCCATCACACTAGTTCCATCCCCATTGTCTCTCAGCTGGACTATTACAATAGACTTCTAATTGATCTCCCTGATTCAGGTTGCTTCCCTCTCCAGTCCATTTTCCATGTAACTGTCAATGCTGAAAGAATAATTCTGTCTAGGTCACTCCACTGTTCAGTAAACTCCTGTGGCTTACTCTTAACTTTATCACCAAATACAAATTCTTCTGTTTGACATTAAAAGTCCTCCACAGCCTAGCTTTTTCCTCTCTTTCCAGTTCTATTACACACTTATCCCCTCCACACATTCTATAAGTAAGCTTATCTGGCCTTTTTGCTGTTTTTTTTCACATAGACTTTCATCTCCTGACTCTGTTTCATTGTACTGACTGTTCTCTTTGCCTAAAATAAACTCCTCTTCACCTTTTCTTCTTATAAGAAACAGTTTTCTTAAAATCTCAAATAAATAGCACTTCTTACATGAAAACTTGCTTAACCCCCCAGCTTCTAGTGCCTCCCCTTTGAAATCACCTTGTATTTATTTTGTGTCTATACATATACCTATGTGTACATATGTATATATGTGTCTGACCGTGAGTGAGAGATCCTTGGTAGCATTTAAGTTCCATAGGGCAGGAATTATTTAAGTCTTTGTTACTGTAGTCTTAACAAGAAGGCAATTAATTAATGTCTATTATTTTTCTCTCCACCACAGGGCTATTAGACCAATAGATATCGATGACGAGATTTGCTTGGTATTTCTGAACAGGGCAACATGCACATACTAAATCCAGAATAAAGAAGATACCACCAAATCCTGTCTGGTCAATACTTGGGTCAGATAACCTTGACCCTTCTTAGTTCCACTGTCCAATTCTGAATTTCCCCATTAGCAGATGAGAAGCAGCACTCCTACTCGGAGTGAAGTTTGAAGCCCTGCAACATATGAATAATATTGAATTTCCCCCCTCTTGGGAAACATTGTGATCATGATGTTTTGAACCTAATGAGGAGCTCAAGATCCCTACTCCCTTCTCTTAGATTTTGAGAGTAGATTGGGAATCAAGGGTCATGATGGGTTCTCTGCTGTTGCTCAGGGACAGATGAACCTCAAATGAAGGGCCATTTACATACAACCCATGCGGATGTGTGCTAAAGATAAGAGCTGTTTTGATCATTTCTGATAGATCATCTAAGTCATCTCCTAATCTCCTGCAACCTGCTGCTTAGTGAAAGTTTTGAGAGAATAAATTATCTTTCATCACAAACAGGATCTCCATTTTCTTCTTTGAGCAAAAGTGTGCTCACATTTAGATCAAGTCTTCTGTACCTTTATGGGAAAGAAGTTATGGGAAAGAAGGTCAAGCAATTCTCCAAAGCTTTTCCCACTCAGGGAGAATAGTCCAATCACTACACTGGCATCTTTAAGAGAATAAATAATTTGAAAAATATTTATTAAGCACCTACTATGTGCTAGATTCTATTGACAGCCCATAGGGACACAAAAGCAAAAGGAAGACAGTCTCTACCTTCAAGGGATTTATTACAGTGTCCTGGGCTGCTACAATATGTGTACAGTTAAATGGGTGCAGGGGTGGGAACCACTGATGTCAATGAAATAAGGAATTCATACAACCAGTGCAGATTGGGGCTTTCTCTCGGATGAATAATCTTATAGAGTAGCCCAGCACTTTCTTTGTGTCTCAGAGTTAAGAGGTATTTGAGGCAGGGCTTGGCCTAGGTTTCCCTGACTCCACTTCCCTAGTTACTCCTTTGCTGTATCCATCTGTATATATATATATATATATATATATCTAATTTCTACCTACTTCTCTCTAACTCTTATCATTCTGTTTCTTCATCTCTCTAACTCTTTATCTCTCTACATGTCCATATCTATTTTTCTATCTACCAATCTCTCTTTTTTAAAAAAGTATTCATTTAACACAATGGGGCTAAGTTACTTTCCCAAGGTCACACAGCTAGATAATTATTAAGTGTCTGAGGCTAGATTTAAACTCAGGTCCTCTTGACTCCAGGGCCAGTGCTCTAATCCATTGCTTTACCTAGCTGCCCCCTACCAATCTCTCTTTATCTCTCCATCTTTCTTTGTCTTTACATATATATATATATATATATATATATATATATATATATATATATCTGCCTATATTTCTATCCCTATCCATCTCTCTTTATTTTTCTATCTATATTTTTCTCCTCCCTCCTTTCCCTTCCTCCCTCCCTCCTTCCCTTCCTTCCTTCCTTATGGTCTCTGTAACACTCTCCAGAGAAACTGGGACAAATTTAACAATATAAATAAAAATACAACAGTACATTGATAATGTCAACGTGATTTTCTAAGTCAATCTATAGCCTGCAGGGATCCTTATGTAGGGTGTAATCTCATTTCTCTTTGAGTCTGACAACACTACCCTTCACCCATGAAGTCGAAATTCACTTCCTTAAAAAATCCAAAATAGAAGAGCAGGAGGGAGTACAGGCATCTGGAGGGGGATTAGGAGTGATCTCAGGGAGGAGAGAACGACCTCCATTGAAACCTGATGAGAAACCATGGATAGGAACTGAAAAGAACAAGAAGGAATGGAAGGGAATGTGATCTGCAACAGCAATGAAAGGGGGGCCATTCAGGTATCAAGAATGGCAGCCTATGGGATTCTGTTATAAATGAAACCTGACATTGGGCTTCCCAATGAACTCCAGTTGAACATGATGATTACTGTAGTCTCTTTTGGCTATAAGCCTAGATCCTATGATCCTATCAACAGAGAAGTGAAGACACAGTGCCAGGTAAGACAAGAAGGGAAAGGTCATTACTGGCTGGGGGTGGAGTTGCAAATCAGAGAGGGGATGACACAGGATTTGGACTTTAAAGGATAGTTAGGAATTCAGTAAGTGAAAACAGAGAGAGCATTCAAGCAGAAAGAACACCATGATCTGGGACAGAAAATACTTAGCACGCTTATGGACTAGAAATGAGACTACCATATTTCCCCATGTATAAGACACATCCTTTTCCAAAAAATTTTGGGTCTGACAACTGGGAGTATCTTATTCAGCTGTAGATTTTTTTACTTGCCATTTCCCATTTTTTTCTTCCTGAGCTTGTCTTTGTGCTCATTGTTTCCCATTTGTTACTGACACATTAGGTAACATTTTGCCATTTTCTGTTCAGAAATGACTCAGAAAAGATTTTTGTCCAGTGCTAAATTCAAGTTCAAAGTGATCCAGTTTGTAAAAGTGAATGGAAATCATGTTGCTGAATGTTGTGTTCCTGCCAGTTAACTCATCTGTTACTCATAACTGATACTTGTCTCAGGCTAAGGTTGAAGAGGGGGGCAAGACAAAGATGACAAGTTCTCCGTTTATTTTACAGAATTCCAGAGCTTAACTATCCTCTTAGTCCCTGGTTTACTCCCAATTCATGTGGCATTCTCTAATTAACAGTCAAACAATGCTACTGTACTAGTGGACAGCTGGTGATAAAATTTGCTTCCTCAAGCTAGTACTTCTCACCCAGTGTTGCTAACACGGCTCAGCATTTAACACAATGCTCCAGGAAGTGCCAAAATGTAAGGAGCAGATAAGAAGAATCAGAGAGCTGACCCAGAAAATTAGGCCAAGGATGTACCTGGGCAAGACGATGGCTAGGCCATTCCCAGTCAAGAAATGACCTCTCTGTGGCCCTCAACAGTCTCTTACAGCTGAACATCAGTTTGGTCCTCCTCCAACAGAGAAAATAATCTGAGACTGTCTCTGGGAAGAAGAAACCCTACTGAAAATGCCATGGCAGAGGAAGGCCATGAGGGATGGCCTGAGTCAGCGAGGGAATTGAAGAGATGGGTTGAAGAGTAAAGATGGTCCAGCAGGAAGCCAGTAGATTTGCTGATGAACAAGAAATGACTGATTCCCAAGGAGAACACAATAGGTGCTTCAGGTTCATGAAATGGAATGGACTAACTATGCACCAGACTTGCCCAAAAAGATAGCTGAAAGCTATGAGCAGAAGGTCCTTAAATTTCATCATGAATAAAACTTGAGTTTAATTATTCTGTGTAATACATTTTCTTTTCAAATTTCAGGTCCCAAAATGAAGATGTCTTATACATAGGGAAATATGATAATTTAACATCAGGATATTAGAGAACAATGGTAAGTAAGAATAACATGAGACAAAGCTCATATTCCCAGAGAATCAAGACCCAGACACAAATTAGCTAGGACTATAAAACATACTGGGCAGCTAGATAGAGAAAACAGTTGATAGAGAGCTGGCCCTGGATTCAGGAGAACAAGTTTCACATCAGACCTCAGACTCTCACTAGATGTGTGAGCCTGGGTAAATCACCTAACTCCTTTGCCTCATTTTTCCCATCTATAAACCGATTTGGAGAAGGAAATGACAAACCACTCCAGTATCTGCCAAGAAAACTCCCAATGGGGTCACAGAGAGTCAGACATGATTGAAATTACTCAACAACAATAACAAAATAACAACATAAGACACTCTTTGAGTCACAGTCATATGATAATACTAGAAAAATATTGGTGATGTGGCCTGGGCTTCTCTAGACCTCACTTTCCTTCTTTATCCATTTAAAGGTACTGAGCCAAATGATCTCACAGCAGTTCCTTTCCAGATCTTATACTTTTTGATTTTAAAGATGCTAGTAGTTTTGGAGGGGCAGATCAGATTCCATCTTATTGGAGCAGGACTGCTTTCCCAGTGTCCTCCTATCCCTTTTTCCTATTCATTAGCTGATAAATGGAGGAAGGATGTGCTGAATCCTGCTTCAGGTTCACTGCCGGTGAACTTCTACCACCTTGTCTTGGACTTGCAGCACCTCTGGAGCAGAGTTTGTCCTTGTGGTGATATATCTCCTCTGCCTAGGCCAATGCTAAGATGAGGAAAGAGAGTATAACTATTGGTCCAATTTCTTCAGCCAAACTAGAAAAATAATTATAAAGAGTCTCACTACAGTGGTGAGGAATAGAAAGATCAAACCTACTTCAAAACCTCTTCTACACTTACCTTGTATTGTTGTACTATAGATCAATTCCAAAGAGTCTATAAACCTGTTTTTTCTCTTAAAGGCTTATAGTGAAACTCTTAGACTTAATAGAAACCCTTGTTTCTCATTTCATAGCAGCAGTATTTTCCCTACTTTAAGTGAAATAAAGATTGTGGTATAGCAGTTCCAAACATATGAACGACCCTATGTCACTGGAGTAGCACTTGGATTCAACAGAAAATGGTGTAATCTTGGGGTTGTAGAATTTTGGAGTTGTAAATGACTCAGAAGTCATCTCTTCCTGAATCTCCTCTGCAACATACCAGACCAGTAGTCATCTAGCCTTCATCTAGTATATACATATATGTATATATATATATATATATATATATATATAAACATTTTTAAAATACATAAATAAATTTATGAAAACAAAAAATTATAAAAATTATATGTGTGTGTAATATACTTATATATATATAAACTCATTTGATCTTCAAAATAACCTAGAGAAGTAGATATTATAATTATTCCCATTTTATAGTTGAGGAAACTGACACAGATAGATGCTAAGTAACTTGCTCAGCTTCACACAGCAAGTAAGGATCTGAGGCAGGATTTGAACTCAATTCACTTGGACTCCAGTACTCTTTTCATCATTCCACTTTGTTGCTTCTCAGTTCCTTTAGCAAGTTCTCTGGGGGATATGGCATCCAACCCCTTTTGCTCTTCTCAGGACACTCTCAAGTTTATTGATAATCTTCCTAAAATATGGTGACTAGAGCTGAACCCAAGACAGCAGATGTGGGGTGAGGAAAAAATGAGGATCATATGAATTTTCTTGGCTGCCATTTCACTTTGGGACTTTCACCATTTCTTTGCCCAGAGGGTCTTTGCTTATCTCTATCTGAATTCTGTATCCTTCAATATCCAATCAAAGATTTGCTTCTTACATGAACTTCCTAAATAGTTTCTTCATCCTTGGCATTCCTCAGGAGACAGAAGGGACTGTCTTTTTTCCTGTTCTTTCTCAAAGTTCAGGGGAGAGGGGGAAGGAAGCAAGAAGCATCCAGAATGCTGGACCAGTCATTTCTCAAGAGTCAATAATGAACAGGACTAGATCAGATTTGGAGAGACAAAGCAAAGATGGATAATGAAGAAGCCATGAGGGACTAGGGAAGAAAGAGAGAGAGAAACAGAGACAGAGAGAGAGAGAGAGAGAGACAGAATAATAAAAGAGAGAGAGAAGGAAGGGAAGAGGAGGAGGAGGAGGAGAGAGAGAGAGAAAGACAGATAGACCCAGTTCCAGAAGAAGGAGAAGGGAGGGTCTACTGGCACTGACTACTCCACACAGATTTTTATACTATGTCTCTCAGTAAGTACTTTTTTCATAGTAATGGTTCAATGTTGTTACTGTTCTGTTAGTGTTATGGGTTAGTCTATTTTTGACCTGTTGTGATTTCTAAAACCCCAATAAGTTTCCTAGGAATTTGCTCCTGCTTTTCACCCCACCCTTCCTTCTTTCTTTCTTTCTTTCTTTTTCCAACTACATGTAATGGTAGTTTTCAAATCATTATTTTTTTACATTTTTCTCCCTCCCTCCCTTCGCTCCCACCCTGACAGAAAGCAATGTAGTATATAGTCTCTACATCTATAACCATACTAAGCAAAGATCCACATTAATCATACTGAGAAAAAAGAATCACAAACAAAAGAGAAAAAATTAGAAAAATTGACATAAAACTTTTTTTAAAAAAAATTGAAGATAGTAAACTTTGGTCTGCATTTAAACTCTACAGTTCCTTCTCTGGGGGATGGTATTCTCTATCACAAGCTTTATCAGAGTAGCATATTAGTATTTTTCTGCTTTAGGATTGTAATCATCGGTATTACCCAATGATCATATACTTCCACTTTGTGCATATATACAGAAAGGCACCAGTTGTGTCCCCACTCTCATCCCCACCTTCACCTCCCATCCTATGGACTCATAAATCCTAGAATCTCAGTATAGGTGAAAGAAATTGAGATAAGATTTACAGCAGGAAAGACCTCAGAAATAATTTAACTTAACTTATTCTAGAGAAGAGGAAATTGAAGTCCAAAGACTACTTAATTAGTCAGGAAACTTGGCTTTCACTAGTAGGAAAATTCAAGAATGAGTCAGTAAGGAGATAGCTGGCAAATATCTAGAAAAGAAAGTACTGATTACAAAAAGAATAATGGATTACTGAAGACCAAGCTATGTCAAAGTAACCACATTATCATTTTAGACAGAGTTCCTAAATTAGTACATTGCAGGGGGTGGGGGAGGTTACAAAGACCATAAATTAGATGAACTAGGCAATGATACTCTCAATTCAGGACTGGTTGGATGTTTAGCCTGAAAGAATAGTTCTTAATAGTTCAATGTCAGCATGTGAGGTTTCCAGTGGAGGACCCCAGTCATCTGTGCTTGACCCAGAACTGCTCAATAATTTTATGAATGATTTGCATAATAACACAGATGTCATGTGAATAATATTTTCTTGGTAACACAATGCTGGGAGAGATATTAAAAAGTGAATTGCAGAATCAGGCTCTAAATAGATCTTGATAGATTCAAATATTAGTATGAATCTAATAAGCTGTAATTCTTGAACTTGGGAAAAAAATAAATTTCTTAAGACGAAGGAGGCATGTCAAGATAAACAATTGCTATGAAAAGAGATCTGAGTTTTAGTAGGCTGCAAACTAACTGAGGCAATGGTGTAATGTAGAAAACCAAAAAGTCTAATGGGATCACAGGCAAGAATGCTTGCCTATCAGTTTTGGAGGCTGAGGGTCTATCTAATTAAACTCATCCCCGTGTAGTTGTCTCAATGAATTAACTATTTCAAGGTTTTAGACTGGAATAACCATTCCCCATTCTGCTGCTTTAGCTCCATGATATAATGTATAGATCACTAGACCAGGAATCAGGAAGGCCTGAGGAAAAATCTAGTCCCAGTCATTTATTAGATGTGTGTGTGTGTGTGTGTGTGTGTGTGTGTGACCTTGGGCAAATTATTTATTTGACTCAATTTCCTCAATTGCATAGAGAATATAGAATATTATATATATATATATATTTATTTATATATATATATATATATATTATATATATATATATAATATATATATATATATATATATATATAGAGAGAGAGAGAGAGAGAGAGAGAATATAGAATATATCTTCCAGGTTGTTGTAAAGCTCAAGTGATATTTTTAAAGCACTTAGCACAGTGCCTCACACATGATAGGGACTAAATAAATACTAGCTACTACGACTGAAAGACCCTACAACTACAACTACTCCTCAAATTTAGCCTTGGATACCTACTAGCTATGTGGCTCTAAGCAAGCCACCCTGTTTACCTCAGTTTTCTCATCTGTGAAATGAGCTGCCAAGAAAACCCCAATTGGGATCACAGTTGGATAAAAACTGGACAATAATAATTCCGTCTCCTCCTCCTCTTTCTCCTCAACCTCTTCCTCAACAACTGCTATAAAATATTTCAAGTTGTAGTGTCCTCCAGTCCTCTCTCCTTTGACCTTGTCAGACTCTTTAGAACCAAAGGTCTTTGACTTCTTCCCATCCCACAGATCACCTTGACTTCCTTAGCCTATAGATTTCCACTTTCCTTTTTCAGTTTCTAGGCCAATATGGTAGAAAGCAATACTTAACCTCATGCTGCCACTCTGTGGAAGTAGTAAGAACTACTCTTGTTTTATACCATTTCATTTTACAAAACATTTACTCATTCAACAAATATTTGTGTGCTTTCTCCACAGAACAAAGATGGATAAGATACAGGCAAAGCTTCAAAGGAGCTTTAGCCCAGGACAAGAGATAAAATGTATGTGCAAATAATTGTAATACAAAAGGTTCTCTGTGTCATAAGTTTATAGGTGGGAATAAATGAAAATGTTATAGGTAGCACCTGCTTTCATAAGAGGAAGACTCCATTTGCAGATGGGATCATCAAGGATGATTTCAGGGAAAATGTGGAATTTGAAGGGGGATTTGAAGGATCTATTGGATGATGAAAAAAAGTGATGGAAGAAGACTTCTGGGACATGGGAAGATATAGGTAAAGGTATAAAGGCTGAAAGTTGTATGGAAAATAGTAATTAAAGACACATAGTTTATAGATAATATAGATAGGGATGTAGATATTTAGATATAGATAGATAGATAGATAGATAGATAGATAGATAGATATAGATGATATAGATGTAGATATTGTACCTGTAGAGGAATAGTAGTAAGATAAGTTGCGACCAAATCCTGGAAGATCTTGAATGCTGAGTCAAAGCAGTGTGGAATTTATTTCATAGGCATTGAAAAATATCAATGGAAAGTGTGTGAGTTGATGGTTAATGTGATCAGAGCTGTGATTTAGGAAGATAAATTCAGTTTCACTGTTTATAATGAACCAAAAGTGGAAGAGATGGGAAGCAAGGAATGCCATCACCCTCTGGAGTAAGAAAATGGAAATGATGGGATTTTATCCAGGGCATGAAGACTCAATAGTTGTAAGATCCAAAAAAATGCTTCAGAATTCTGACTGGAAATATTAGAAACCGTTCCTTTAAATCCAGAATACATGATATCACATCTGCTGAAGTATTCTTTGCTAATATATAAGAACTTATTGTTTGGTTTATAGGAATAGGAATGTGTATTTTTGTATAAACATATATATATATATATACAAAATATATAAACATATATACATGTATAATATAGAGAGAGGGTAAGAATAAATTGACCCAAGACCAATGATCATATATATGTGTGTATGTATATATGTATGCACACATATGTATATATCCATAAATATATCTATAAACACACATTTTATTAAAAATGCATAAGGGGTAGAAACAAATTGGTTAGAGACTAGCTCTCCCACATACGTATGTTCATGCATATTTATGTATAGATATATGATCCATATACATCCATGTAGCTATAAATATATAATTTCTTTTTATCTAGAATATAAGAGGTAGAAATAAATTATTCAGCTACTACTTCTCCATATATTTGTGTGTATATGTATATGTATATGAACACAAATTATATAAACTATAATATAAAGGGTAGAAATAAATTTGGCAGAGACTATTTTCCCATAGAGTTTCCCAGTAATAGAGCATTCCTGAGAGTGTGCTAAGCAGAGAACTGGAGTGCCTTTGGAGTCTCATGCTTAGGCATTCTGTCAATGGTTCTCTTCTCTTGCCCTTAAGTTGAATGGGAGGTTCAGTTGTGAAGCTGAACCTGGGGTCACCTTCAAAAGGTAGCAGTTAACCTCTGGGTTGGAGCCCTTTTTTTAGTTTAACTCCTTTGCTAATAGCTTCTGGTAAGAGATCCCACTTACCATGTTGAAGAAGAAAATGGGAAACTCTCAAAAGTTTCTGACTTGAGAAAGACTGTGGTCCAGAAATGGATTATTTGAGTTAAAAACGGAGAGAAATTGAAATAAGCCCCCTGGGATACAAGCTATGTGAGAGGTAGATCTGGTTCTTGCCCCTTTGACTGAGAGAAAAACTGCCTTGATCTGGAAACCTCTGTCCGTGCAAGGTTAATGAAATGAGATCAAAGTTTTGGCAGGCAGAACCAGCTGATTTCTCAGATTTCTAGGTTCTGTATCTTTATTCTTGTTGTTAAAAGTGGTTTTCACAAGAGCTTTCCCTCCATTATAGGAGTGTCTTGTGAATTGGAATTTGATGCTGTGAGTCAAAGTTGAAACAGAAAATGACAGAGAACTATTATATTAGAGAATGGTTTGCTGGTGAAAAGTGGTTTTCTGTGACATTTCCTAGTTCTGTGATTAGTTACACCACCAGGGGGGGATTTGAAAGGTGCTACAGAGAAGAATGAAATTCTTTGAGTGTTGTGAACAGTTGGGTCACATAGATCAAAGAAACCCAGGGTTGTTAAGCTAGGGGTCTTTCTGACCAAAGTCTAATCAGAAAGAGAAAATAGTAGAGTTTGAGGTCATATTATTGCTCTACCAGGAAAGCATTTTCAGTACACCATCTAGAAAGTTTTGAGGTCAGAGAATGGGACTGCATCAAATGCGTCATGGTTTAATAGAAAGAGTGTTGGATATAGAAAGATCTGAATTACAATCTTACCTGAAACAACAGCTATGTGACCCTTGGAAAATTACTTAACCTCTCTGGGCCTCAGTTTCTATATCTGTAAAATGAAGATAATAATCACTCTTACCTCTGAAGTGAATCATCATAGGTGTCAAATAAGAATCCTTGCAAAGTATTTTTTAAACCTCAAAATGCTCTATAAAGGTCAACAGCTAACTCTGATCAATACTGCTGTAATTTCAAAGTACTCATGATGAAAAATGTTGTTCAGCATGAGAGAAAGAACTAATGAACTCTGGAGGGCAAATTGAAGTGTATTTTTTTTGTTTTCTTTATCTTTTTTGCAGTATGGTTATTATATAAATATTATTTCTATTATGTCACATTATAATGAGTATCCAATTATTTGCCTTCTCAATGGGTATGGGAGGGGTTGGACAGAGGGAGGAAATTTGGAACTTAAAATTTTTAAAAAGTTTAAAAATAAAAAATAACAGAATTAAAAATTTTTTAACAGTTGTGTGGTACTCTGAACTAATTTACTTGTAAAAATGCAATTAATAAATAGAATTAGGATTAGGAAATAAAATTAGGAAATTTAGAGTTTGTTATAGCCACTGAATCAACAAAAAAAATTTAATAAGTACCTACCATGAGTCAGATGTTTTGCTAGGTGCTGGAGAAACAATGATTGAATGATTAAAAGCTCCCTACTTTTAACATCTAAAGAGTCAAATAAGATAATTTGTATAAATAAATTTGAACGTTCAGACAGTATTATAAAATGGTAGAGCTGGACCATTCTTTGGAGATCGTTTGACCTTCGAGATCTGATGTCTTCATTCACTAGAGAAGGAAGTTAAGACCCAAAGAGGAGTCTGTCTAAGATTACACAACTGGATAAGAAAATGATAACCAGATACAAGACTCACAATTTCTCTCTCTTTTCTAGACAATCAGCCATGAGTGTGAGTGGGATTTCTGAATAAATCAGTTCCCTTGTGGGATTTCCTTTCCAATTTCTTTTGGAGACCCTCACAGGGTTGTAGCCATCTGGTGCCTGGGCATGGTGGTATTTTTTTATCTAACTACTGGAGTAGAAATTTCATTTTTCTGGAACAGTTTTATTCTGGCACTTTATAATAGAATGGAGGTTCCCCTGAGATTCTGAAGGCAAAATCAAGAGTAAAAGCTATGGTATCAATTTATTAATCATCTGATTCTAGTCATTCTTCTACCCCAGAATCAACCCAACTTCAGTACCCACCCAGCTGTCATTTCATTTTCTCTGTCTTTTCAACAAGAATAATATCAAATGATTTATCGAAATGTTTTATATTATTAAGGGGCCTTGTTGATTTCCAGTTATACTTAGTCTATCTTATTCCCTCAATCTCTCCTAGTAACCTCATGGAGAAAGGAAATGAGGTTAGTGTGGAAAATAGCCTTATCAGTGAACTCATGGATCAGTACAAGTAAAATTACCTGTCATATTCACCTCACTGTGCTGAGAGCTGGGGTGTATATTTAGAGATCATTCATAATTCCCATGAAATTTTAATGAGAATTCGATGAAAATTTAATGAAAGTTGTTTTTATACTAAAAGTGCTTCAAGAAAATTGGAATAAGTGACAGGAATGGGCAATTTTATTATAATAATATCTCAGAAGAGGACATTTCTTTATCTTGTTTATCTTTTTTGGTGGAAACTGGTGGTTATGAAATAAAGGGAAAGCGGAATAAGGTAAGAGGAGTCTATGAGATATGTTTTAATGATTAGTTGCCCCATCATACCTCTCCCATACTAAATGCAATTGATTTGTTAAACCATCTATACTCTTTTCAATGATTCCAATTATGTTACCTTATTTAGTCTGAATCATCATTTTAGCCTGTTGAGATATTTTTAGATCCCATTTTTGTCATTCAATATGCTAGGATGCACCTTCCTTCTTTACCATTTGCAGACTTGATAAGAATGCCAGTTGTGCCTTTATGTCAATTGAACGATAAAAATGTTGAATAAAAGATAACCCAGGAAAAAGATGTTTGGTTTTTTGTTTTGTTTTGTTTTTTGTTTTTGCAAGGCAGTGGGATTAAATGACTTGCCAAAGGTCACACAGCTAGTTATTCATAAAATGTCTGAGGTTGGATTTGAACTCAGCTGCTCCTTACTCCAAGGCTACTGCTCTTTCCACTGCACCACCCGGCTGCTTCACCATAAAAAATTCTTTCCTGGATGCAGCTGGGTGGTGCAATGGATAGAGCACCAGCCTTAGAACCAGGAGGACCTGAGTTCAAATCCAACCTCAGACATTTTATAAATACTTACCTGTGTGGCCTTGGTCATGTTATTTAACCTTATTTATGCAAAAACAACAACAAAAAAGCTCTTTTGGTAGGTCATTAGGGACCTCTTATCTCCTCCTTCCCTTTTCAACAAGGTTATTAGGAGAGACTGAGGGAATGAGGAAGACCAAGTATAACTGGAAAACAAGATCCCTTAATGATTTATTTCAATAAGTCATTTGGTAATATTCTTCGTGACAAGACAGAAAAAAATGACAGCTGGGATATCAATTATTTAACATTCTTTGAGTCTGGTCATTGATTCTGCTCTGAACCCCATAAATATATTATCATTCAGTCACATATTCCTCACAAGGACATCCACAAATACTTTATGCTTTGGTGAGAACCTTAAATCTATAATCCTACTCTCTATCCAGTAGGAGCAATGAGGTTAGTATGGTGTGGTTTGTTCCTGATGAAACCTAGTTAGCATTTTGTGATCATTATTTACCTGCTAAATAGTTGACAAACAATATTCATTAAATTTTTTTTCAAAAATTATAGTCAATATTATTGACCTATGGTTTGTAGCATGGAAATCAGGACAAAATTTATTTGTCTCTAGCACTCTGCTGCTTTGGCAATCAAGGCCTCAAGATTTTTCCAGCACCCTTGGGTGTAGTTAATATGGACTAGATGTTCTTGCTCAGGTAGGGCAGCAAGATAAAGATTTAGTTTTCAATTTTTTATTAAACATTTTTAGTCTCTGTTTCCCAGTCAGAAGGTCATTGTCTTTGGTAGTAAAATCAGAAACAAAATATGAATTTATGAGATCATAGCTTTAGAGCAGGAAGGGACCAGAAAGATTAGTCCTCTTATTTAACTGATGATGAATTAAGTGTCAGAGGTGAGATTTAAAACCAGATTCTCCTGACATGAAGGCCAGGACTTTTCCCAATATGACTCCCCCCACCCAATTATCTGTTCTCTATATCCCATTCTCCCTGAATGGCAGACTTATTCCTTTTCTGATCTTTCACTTTCCTCCAACATAGCTAAAAATTTGACTGAAAACATTCTTTGTAATTCTTAAGTTCATTCAATACACTTATTTACCTGCTGATATTTTTACTGGACCAGACAACGCTTTTGTATTTGTGTATCTATGTACATACAATTACATTGCATTTTGAAGATGTGTGATTTTTTAAATCCCCCAACTGAAGTAGTTACTCACTTTGTTTACAGTCTCTTGATACAACAAAAAGTGTTTCTATAAGCAGATTGGTATATAAAAGGTCTTTCTGGCTTTGATCTCCTTATGCTACTGCTTCGTCAAAAGATGTGGATAGTTTAATGACTTTTCTCTCCTACTTCCAAATTGCCTTCCGGAATGGTTGGATAATTTCACATCTTTACCAATGACATATTTGTCTGGTTGTTTTTTGACAGACCCTCCCACATTGATTATTTCTGTCCTTTACCATCTTTTCCAATTAAACCTGTTTGCTTTTTCTTCCCTCTTCATTTCCACAGACCCTAGATGGGGCAACTTGCCTGGGATTAGTCTGTCAGTCCACTGAAGAGACACAGATCCATTTCTAGTTATGATCTGATTTCATAGGGGCCAGAAAGACCTATAATGTGCAAATGATTGACCTTTCAGGGTCAAGGTCAGGTTTCACTAGATTGGAGTACAGTTGGGTAAATGAACCAGGCCTCCCTTGGTTTGGGATGGCAGCCAGCCTTTCATACACAGGCTCTGTTGTATGAAGATTGGCAGTGATGGAACCACCTCAACACTACTGAACTTACCCTGTTTAAAGTTAGAAAGCCTTTCTTTGTGTTGACCCATCAGGGACACTTAATCTCACATGAGCCTTTGGCCTGAGGCCTGAAAAGCTCCATGTTTCAGTCTCCCTTCCCCACGCCCAGTTGCCAAATGTGTTGGTTATCAGTTTCAGGCTTCACTGAGTCTTCTTATGTCCATAACTTGGAAATGACCCTCTGCCCCACCCTGTAGCATTCCAGTATCAAGTTTAGAAGGTGACTGTCACTATAAATGGAGGGGTTTGTAGGAATAGTAACCCCATTTCTCCTGAGCTTGGGGAAAGTCCTAGGGGTGCTGGGTTTGAACGAAAAAGTCTCCTGGCCTGTCATTATGCTCAGTGAATTTGCCAGGATAGCTCAGTGGGTTGCATTGGTTGCTGGGGCTGAGCCAATTGCCCCCAGAGTCAATTAGTCATCCATCCTTGACCATTTGTCTGCAATGACTGGCATTTACCAACTGTGCCTTCTCCAGCTTGGCTGGCAGGACTGACTTCCAGCTTCATGGGATGCCCTCTTCATACTACTGACAGGCTGTCCACGTCCTTAATGCATTCCATATAGCATCATATAACCAGTGCTTGTGGTATAGTGGCTACTGAAGAGAATTGAACCAAGAATGAAATTTGCTCCTATGTACCCTCAAGCAAATCTCTTAACTTTTCTAAACCTGAGTTGCTTCATCAGTAAAATGCAATGGACACACTCAAAGTCTAAGATACTTACTAAATTCCATATAATCTTATAATTCTGCAAACTTGGATAAAATTCAGTTACAAAGAACATAACAGCTTAACTTGGTGTAGAGAGCACTGGGTTTGGAGTGAGAGGATATGGGTTCTCTTTCCATCTCTCTTGCCTACAGTCAATCTTTTAGTCTCTGGGTTTGCCTTCTCCTCTGTAAAAGGAGACTTGGACTAGATAACTTTGAAGACTTCCTCCAGGTCCAAATCTGTGGCTTATCTTAATGATACTTCATAGAATCTTTCTATTCCTTCGAAATGGAGCTCAAGTAACCTAGAGTCTCCTTGAGGTCAGGAACAGTCTTTTGTCTTTTTTTTTTATCTCCAGTGCTTATCACAGTGCTGGCACATAGTGGGCCCTTAATAAATGTTTATTAAGATGACACATAGTGGGTGCTTAATAAACATTTATTGAATTGAATTGAATTTTCTACATGAGGTCTCTCCTGACCTCTATCTGCTGGTGCCTATAAGCCCTTGTATTTAGCCACATGGTATTTATTTCTTTTAGGGTAGCTAGATGCACAGTGGATAGAGCACAGGTCTTGGAGTCAGGAAGACTGGAGTTTAAATCCAGCTTCATACATTTACTAGTGACCTTGAGCAAGTTATTTAACCCCGATTGCCTCACATCCTCATCCTGATCCGCATCTGGCCACTGGACCCAGATAGCTCTGGAGGAGACAGTGAAACTGGTGACTTAGCTCAAATCCTCCACCCCCCCCCACCTCGAATCCAGTTCATGTGCTTGTCATGGCTTGCTTCCCTGATGTCATGGTCTTTGAGAATGAAGGACAACCATTTATTTCTTTTACATTTATCCTCTATTTACTTATGTCATCTCCCCTATTAGAATGGAAGCTCCATGAGAGTAGGGATTGATTCTTTCTTTGTTTTTTTATTCCCCAACCCCCAATACAGGGCCCAACTCATAGTTTGTGCTTAATAAATGTTTGATGTTTGATTTACTGAAGAACAATCCTATAAAATCCTAACACCACAATCACAATCATCTTGCTTACGGTTTACAAAGCACTTTCACATACATGTGAAAGAAGACCCAGAGTCCTTCTACCCCCAATTCTTTTTTTTTTTTTAGATTTTTGCAAGGTAATGGGGTTAAGTGTCTTGCCCAAGGCCACACAGCTAGGTCTAAGGTTGGATTTGAACTCAGGTACTCCTGACTCCAGGGCCAGTGCTCTATACACTGTGCCACCTAGCCACCCCCTATCCCCAATTCTTGAACTGTATATCAGCCTGGAAAATTACTTCCACTTTTTTGGGTAAAATTAATTTTTATTTCTATCTTTTGTTTTTTTAATAACCTTTTAAAATAGCTTTCTTCCCCTTAGCTCAAGAAACCATCCTTTGTGACAAAGAATAAGAAAGAAAGAAAGAAAGAAAGAAAGAAAGAAAGAGAAAATGAGAAGCATTTTAGGTAAACTAAACCATTTCAACTGATTGAGAATATATGCAAAGTTTTGCACCACTTCAAAGGAGGTAGGGAGGTGCATTTTCTCACCTTTTTTTTCAGGTGAAAGGACTCACCCAACACATTTACTTTAAGGATCAAATGAAGAGCATCATTGTGCAATTAGGAATTGCAGAAAGGTCAGAGGTCATCATATAAATTTTTGAACAAGATGTGTCCTATTCCCCCTACCCCCCAGACTGTAAACTTCCTGAGGCAGGGTCTGTGTGCCCTTTGCTTAGATCTCCCAGGAAGATCTTTTGCCACTCCCTCCTTCTGGCCTAGACTGATCTTGGTTTCTCAAAGGTCTCAGGAAGGAACCCCCAATCTGGTTCAGAAATCTCTGGGATAATAATAATAATAATAATAATAATAATAATAATAATAATAATGATAATGATAATGATAATGATAATGATAATGATAACAACAACCACTCCACTTATATAAAAGCTTTTCAAGTTCTCCCATTTGATCCTCATAAGGACCCCAGGACACCTTGATGGATGTTTTATGATCTCTATTTGACAGAGCTCAGGTAGGTAGGGTCACACTGAGATGGAATTTGAACTCAGGTTTTCCTGATTCCAAGTCTCACTGCCAGTCAAAATCTCCCCTTAAATACTCTTGGAAGAGCACTCCATTTGGAATACCTCTGAGTCCATAGATTCGGATCCCATGAGCTGCATGACCCTGAGTTTCACTTTCCCCATCTGTTTAATAGGACTGACACATAGTAGGCACTCAGTAGGTGTACACTCAGGCAGGGATAGGTAGGATGACTTGGGGCACCATGCCACCAAAAGTTTAGACCCTGGGACCTGACCCCAGTCTTCAAGGTTCCCTGGAGAAGGGGGTATCTTTTTTCCTGTCTTCTTGCCCATCCCATGTCACTGAGGAAGCCTAGGGGCAACTCTCATTCACTTGGCCATTCCTTTTCCAGGAGCATATTGGGTAACTAAGATTATGCCTAATTCAATTTCACTTGTCCTGATTCTACTGCTGTCATTGATGTATGCATATTGTTTTCCCAGTTCTGCTTCCTTCATTCTACATCAGTTTATAGTAGCCTTTACATGTTTCTTGGAACCTTCATAGTCATTGTTTCTTAGGGCCCATTACTATCCATGATATTTATGCACCATTTATTTCACTACTGAAGTTGGAAGATGGAATAGTCACTGGTCACCCGCTCCCAGGAGAGGCTTGAAAACCAAGCTTTACAGTTGCCAAAGCTATGGGTGTTGGTGGGCTGATGATGCTTGTCCTTCATTTTAGAAGAAGACCATGAATCATGGGAAGTGATACCGTGACAAGCACATAAATTGGATTTGAGTGAGGGGGTGCTTGGCTAAATCCCCAGCCTCGTTTTCTCCTCTGGAGCCAACTGGAGATGGTCTTGGATGCCAGGCAATCATGGTTAAGTGACTTATGCAAGGTCACACAGCCAGGAACTGTCAAATGTCTGAGGCTGAATTTAAACTCCTGTCCTCCTGACTCCTAGACTAGTTCTATCCACTGTGCTATGATTTCTGTTTTTAATCTCCTATCCCCTCCAGTTGTTATTAGCCTTTGTTCTAAAGGTCTCTCTCTCTCTCTCTCTCTCACCCATATGTGTCTCTGTCTCTTCTCTGTCTCTGTCTGTCTTGTCTCTGTGCATCTGTCTCTCTCTCTCTGCCTCAGTCTCTATGTGTCTGTCTGTCTTTCTGTCTGTCTGTCTGTCTCCCCCCCCATATTCTGGAGCCCTACCAGATGCAGTTTCCAGTGAGCCATCTGGTAATCACTGACTATATAAGTGATCTCAGGTTACTAAATCTTCAGTCTCCTACTGACAAGCCCCATAGAAAAGGGATGGGCATACTGGCTGTCAGTCCTGTGACTCTGTCAATGGTATTATCCCAGAAAAGAAGGGAAAATCAAACAAATCATAAGCTCACACCACCCCAAAAGTCATTTGTGGATTTGGGAGTCTCCCTAGTCTGGCTGGGGCCAGACTAAGTGAAATGTAATTAGAGATAAATGTAATTAGAAATAGACTGGTGTGTCTGAACAGACAATGGTCAGGAAATGAGTACTTTTAGAGGTGACTCTCTAGAGGGAGGAGACAGGGAGGAGAGGGGAGGCGAGGGAATGGAATGGGAAGGAACCCTCCCCCCCCCTGGAATAAAGTCTGGAATAGTGCTGCTGGTGGGGACTGAGGTTTGAGAGCTTGGGACTTTGGAAGAATTGGTGGGCAGGGAAAGGGAAGAAGAGCAATAATAGCAATAACTGATACTAATAGAACACTTTAAAATATGCAAAATCCTTTACATACATCATGTATTTGAGTCCCATCATAAGCCTGAAGTGCAGTTAATAAATGTAAGAGGCTGAGATCCAATCCTGGTTGTCTTAGGTCCTATACACTAACCATTATGCAACACTGCCTGAGTTTCAATTTTATCTTCACAAAAACCTTGTAGCTTGCTCCCATTTTACAGGTGAAGAAATGGAGGCTCAGGGTCTAACCTCCATCATCTAGCCTGGGAAAACATAGCTAAATAAGATTATGTGGTGAGGTTCAAATCCAGGTCTTACTGTTTCCTCTTACAGAATGTTCCAAAATAACCCCACTAAGCAGGATTTTGATCACCCCATAAAGGAAAAGAAGTTGAGTCAGAGCAATACCACTACTGGGTCTATACCCTGAAGAGATCACAAAAAACGGTGAAAACATCACTTGTACAAAAATATTCATAACAGCCCTGTTTGCGGTAGCAAAGAATTAGAAATTGAGTGAATGCCCATCAATCGGGGAATGGTTGAACAAATTGTGGTATATGTAAGTGATGGAACATTATTGTTCTGTTAGAAACCAAGAGGGAAGAGATTTCAGAAAAGCCTAGAAAGACTTGCATGGACTGATGTTGAGTGAGTTGAGCAGAACCAGGAGAACATGGTACACCCTAACAGCAACATGGGGGTGATGATCAACCTTGATGGACTTGCTCATTCCATCAGTGCAATATTGAGGTACCATTTTAGATATCTGTGATAGAGAATACCATCTGTACCCAGAGAAAGAACTGTGGAGTTTAAACAAAGACTAAACCTTCAATTTTTTTTCAAAAGTGTCTTATGTATTACATAATTTTGCTATCTCTAGTATTTTAATTGCTCCTCAAGGATAGGATTTCTCTCCCAACACATTCAGTTTTGATCAAAGTATAGCATGGAAACAATGTAAAGATTGTCAGACTACCTTCTGTGGGGTATGGATGAGGGAAGGGAGGGTGGAGGAAAAATTTGCAAAATTCAAAATCTTACAGAAAATGATAGAGACTAGTATTGTATATAATTGGGAAACAAAATTAAATAATTAAAAAAGGAGTCAGAAAAATTCTGAATATCGAGATCCCACTGAGTCCAGATTGAGGCTTTTTGGAAGAAAAGTAAGTTTGACTAGAAATTGAAGAGCTGGTGATGGGAGAAAGTGGTAGACTGAGAAGGGGGGTGAGCTGCTTTCTAAGGGACTCTGAACAAAATAACCTCAGGCTCACAAGAGGAGGTGGAAATATGGGAGGATTAGCAAGACCTAAAGGACCTGCCTCCAAGAAGAGACAATTGATTTAATGGTGAAACAAAGAGGGCTCAAGAGGCATCACCCAAGGGGATATGGAATTGACTGGATAACAGGAACCATGCTGAAGGGCTAGTGACCCTTGACCTTTTCTAGTGTTGGCAGAAAGTACACAAATAATGCAGAAGTGAGATGAAGAAGAGACTGGGAGGAGCTGCCAGTCATGAAGCAGGGTAGGAGACAAGTAGAGGGGAATTACAGGGACAATGAAACTAGTGTGGGGAGCAAAAGGCCAATTCAGTGACATCAATTAAGGGGATCAAAGAGAAGGAAATTTAGAGAGAAAAGCAAAGATCTTTATCCATAAAAGGAAGATGGTGTTAGATTTGTAGTTTCATGTTCAGTTTTTTTATATTTTTACTCTATTATAGGTATACTTGTTCTATTCCATGAATTTAAAAATTTTAAAAGACAAAAACAAAGATCTGAATTCAGAAAATGAAGATGGTTGGAGGGCATTCAGTGAATCAGCATTTGTTGAGACAAAAGCAGTTAGATTTGCAGTTTCCTGTGTAATTTTTTAAAATTATACTCTGCTATGGATATGCTTTTTTTATTCTAAAAATTAAAAATAAAATACATTTTAAAAATTTTAAAACACAAAAGCAAGGATCTGAATCCAGAAAAGGAAGATGGATGGAGGGATTCAGTCAATCAATATTTATTAAGACAAAAGCAGTTGGTTTTGCAGTTTTATGTACAATTTTTATGTTACTCTTCTATGGATATGTTTTATACCATAAATTAAAAATAAAATAAATAAAATCTGAATCCAGAAGAGGAAGATGGATGAGGGACTCAATCAATTATTAATTATTTATTAAGTGCTCACTCTGTAGCAGGCCACAGTACCAAGTGTTAGGGCCAGAAGAAAGTGAAATGGTATCAAGAAAACAAGAAACCGGCTCATCAGAGATGAATTGTGTAATGTGTACTGTGTAAATGTGTACTCTGACATTTCCAAGCCTGCTGTTGAAAAATAACCAGACAATAATTGATAAATTGTGTGCTCTGTGCTGCCATAGACTCTAACAAATAGAACTATGTATCAGTGGAGGAAGCTCCCTCCAGAGACAATGAGAATACTATATCTTTAGAGGTCAAAGAAGGAGACAAAGCTGGATGATGTCTCTATAGAGGGGAATCTTAAGTAAGTTCAGATTGATCTTCTTGGCCATTGAGGTTCACTTCAACTGAATTTTCTGTATGTATATAACTATATATCTTTCTGTGTGTCTGTGTTTGA
Organism: Macrotis lagotis; assembly: GCF_037893015.1. NCBI lineage: Eukaryota > Metazoa > Chordata > Mammalia > Peramelemorphia > Peramelidae > Macrotis > Macrotis lagotis. The sequence continues at coordinate 39,768,996 of NC_133661.1, read as the reverse complement.
CTTGAGGAAAATAAGGAAAGATACTGTGCTTCCCAGGGAACTGAGAAGCTACATTATTATGGGAGGAGACCTGGGCTTAATGTATGGAAAGAATTTACTTTAAACTCAGCTCCAACATTTATGATTTGGGAACCTCTCCTAGTCTCAGTTTCCTCCCCAATAAAATAGGTGAAATAATGTTTATGCCATAACCTTCCAGGGTCAACTCTTTATAAAACTTCCATAATTATGTTCCACAAATATTAACTTTTCTTTTGCTTGTGGCAGCAATAAGTGTCTTTGAAAAACATCCATTAGAGGGAGACCATGGAGCATCTTGGTCCTGTTTTATGCCAAGATTCATCTTGGTAGGGGTGACTAGGTGGTGCAGTGGATAGAGCACGGGCCCTGGAGTCAGGAGTACCTGAGTTCAAATTTGGCCTCAGACACTTAAAATGACCTAGCTGTGTGGCCTTGGGCAAGCCACTTTATCCCATTGCCTTACAAAAATCTAAAAACAAAAAAGATTCATCCTGGTGATCCTAAACTAGTCACTAATGTTCTCAATTTCAGTTTTCCCATTTTTAAATCAAGGGGAGGGTACAAGCTCAAGGACCCATACAACCCCTTCCAGCTCTAAATCTCAGTGGATGATTGCTTCCAGTACAAGTGAACTTAAGACAAGTTTTGTGCAATAGGCTAACTTCCATTGTGTTTGAGACTCACAATTCCCAACTGCCACTTAACATTACTGACTCAGCTTCTTCTGACCCAGATATCTGGATATTTATCCTACTGTGTCATAGAGACTCTCAGTCTTCCTAATGGTTTTCATTCCCTTCCTGATAGATGGCACTGATGCCAACTTCCTCAGGGATTGTTTGAAATGCTCTCCCTGGTTACTTAATTTAGAATCAAGAAAGGGTAGGGAATTTAAATTTTCAAATATTATAGAATTGTCAAGGGGAAAACACAGAAGAGTCCTTTGGATTATTCCTTAGGAATCAATTCACAGTCAGGTTGAATGTTTTTCTGTAGAAGCACAACTTTCAAGCTAATAGTATCAATCATGCTCCTATCCCCAGACTGCTGCAGTAAAGACTTTGGAGAAATTACCCCTTCAAGTGAGATCTAGGACTGTCTGTTGGTTGAGCTGAGATTCTTTGCTCTCAATGGAAGAATGGAGGCAATATGTATTATCTGCTATGTATTTTTGAATATATATAATTTCTAAGATTTGTTTTGATTTAAATAGATGGATTAATGTTCAAAAAATAAAGAACAGCTTTCCCCTATTAATGGCTTCTTCCTTTTTTTTCCTTTCCTCTGTCAGTTGCCCTTGCTTTAGCGTTTGAAGCTTAGCTGTTCAATATTGTGCAATGATCAACTATGATAGACTTTGTTAGCTTTTCTACACCATACAACGAACCAAGATAATTCCATAAGAGTCATGATGGAAAATGCCATCCACATCCAGAGAAAGAACTATAGAATTTGAACACAGATCGAAGCATACTTTTTTCAGTTTGTTTTTTGTTTTTCCTTTTGTTCTGATTCTTCTTTCATAACATAACTAATGTGGAAATATATTTAACAAGATTATATGTATAACCTATATCAGAGTGTGTGTTGTCTTGGGGAGGAGAGGAAGGAAGGGAGAAAAGAAGAAAAATTTGAAATTCAAAATCTTCAGAAATGAATGTTGAAAACAATCTTTACATGTAAGTGGAAAAAAATAAAATTCTATTATGTGGGGGGAAAGAAACTTAGTAATTGAAGTAATTGAATTTCTATCAACTCAAAAGTATTTCCTGAATGCCTACTATGTGCTTGGAGCCATGTTAACTGTTGTAGCGAATAGAAGTAGAAGATATGATCTTTGTCTTCAAAGGACCAGAAAATTCTTCCATCTTTTGTGAAAGAAACTGGTCTATGTTGGGAAATGTAGTTAATTTATTTGCTGATTACTTCTTTGATGTGAAGGTTCACACTAGGAAACTCCTGCTGGGAAATTCCCTATATCAATACAAAACAATATCAGTACAGAAACTAACATTTACATTCCATTTTAAGGTTTGCAAAACATTTTATCAATATTTTTCTCATTTGGTTCTCATGGCAGCTCTGCAAGGCTGGCACTATTAATTGTTCCCAATTTTACTGATAAATAACCTGAGGCACCAAGAAGTTAAATGATTGACTAGTATCATACACTCAGCAAGTGTCTAAGATAGGATCAAAACTTGGGCATGCCTAGCTCAAGTCTAGTACTCTATCCACTACATGAAGCCCCTGGCAAGCTACTTCACCTCTGTAGGCCTCAGTTTCCTCTTCTGTAAAATGGGGGCAATAATTTTTTGCCCTCCAGACATTACTCTTTTAGGACCTTAATTTATCTTCTGTAAACTTTACTTGCTTTTAACTTTTTGTACATGTATTTAAATCTAAGTAAACTGATAAATTCCATTTATGTAATAAACTTTTTCCTTCTCATATGAATTTTTTCTCTTTGTGTCAGAGAATGTTATTCCTGAATTTCCCATCCTCCCTGAGATGAATTCCCCTATAAAGTTGAAGTCCATAGGATCCTACCTGTATTTTTTTCCTGAACCCTTTTAAATTTAGTTATATCTAACATTTGTCTCCTTTATTACAAATTCCAAGGTGGAATGGTTATGTTTCTCACAGATTCTCATCATTTTACTCCAGTAAGTGGGTATTTTCTGTGAGTTAGAATTAATTCCAAGAAATAATTTCATGATGTGTATTTCTCTGCATTTTCAAAATGAAATAATGAAATTATCATTAAATCAAGTTTTAAAAATTAAACTCTCCAATTTTTTTCCAGGGAGTCTTTTGAGAGGAGAGAGAGAGAGAGAGAGAGAGAGAGAGAGAGAGAGAGAGAGAGAGAGAGAGAATGTTTTAACAGATGTCTGGGTAATTGAATACGCTATCAGTACTATACCATGTCTACATTATAAGCTTGTGATCTTTCCTGGAATGCCTCATTTACTTTGTCTTTATGTTTCTGTAATATGTTCCCAGATGACAATGTTTTTCCTCTTTCTGTCTCTACTGATCTTCCTCCAAATGTATTCCACTGTTTCTCTCTTTTGGCTCCTGGATTCCCTCACTTGAATATAACTTCTTAGTCCACACTTCATTACTATCCTATTTCTTTTGAATGAAGTAGATCCTTCTAGAGATACATCATAGGTTATATGATTCAATAGTATTAGTTTGGCAGGATGGACTAGAAAGAAAAAGACTGGAATCAAGTTATCCCATACCCTGAACTAAGATTCCTCATCAGCATTCATCTTTTCCAATAATATTTGCACACCCTACTTCACAGAGTTGCTGATAGTTTTGTAAACCTTAAAGTGTTATATAAAATGTGAGTTATTGTCATTATTTCTACGAGGAAATAGAGCTGTCCTCTACTCTAGACAGACCATCCTTGGAATACTGGATTGAGTTCTGGGCGGAGGAATCCATATTTTATGGGTTTTTAAATACAAGTCACTTCCCAATATTTCTCCTGTTCCAGCTCCCCATCATCCTCAATTGCCTATCCCAGAACCTCTCCTTGTAACAAAGAAAAACAGTTAAGATAAATGACAAAACTGGATTCTGAGAACCTGGGTTTGAATTCTGGCTCTGGAACTTAATGCTGGTATGACCTTGAGCAAGTCACTTCATCTCTCAGGCTTTACTTTTATTCTTCTATAAGATGGAGAAGTTGATTAACTGTCCTCTGAGATCCCTTCTAGCTCTAAATCTACTATTCTATGATCAAGGGGATGAATTAGGATATTACTGCAAAGACGTAGGTGAAGAGGGTCTGAAATTGGGGAAAGGTTATGTAAATGGAGAGAAGGGGAAACATGAGAGCTATAGGGTGGGGGGAGTGACCAAGACTCAAGATTAGTTTGTCCTCCTCAGTTCCTTTACTTGAATTCTTTTCTTCCCGTTCTTTTTTTATCCCTCTTCTACCTATACCTCTTCAGTAGTCCTTCAACTCAACTCCTTTTTTCTCCTAATTCTCAAATCTGCCCAAATTTATTCTCCTTGAGCTCAATGTCTACTCTTCACAATTCCACAAAGCTCTAAATCATGATTATGAGGTCTTCTCCACATTCCCTTCATGTGTGAATGCTACTTTATGTATAATCACAGGGCTTAGAACAAAGTAGGTACTTAATAAATGTTTGTTGATTGCTTATTTGAAAGCCAGAAGTATAAATAAATTTAGAAAAGTAGATGGTACCAGACCATAGAGAACCATGAAGGCCAGACTGAGGGGTTTAGACTTTCCTTAGTAGACACCAGGGACACATTGAAGGATTTTGAACAGAGAAATACTATGATCAGATCTAAGGATCAGATAATAAGAAGTCAATTTGGCAGTAGTGTGAAGGATGGCCAGGGGTAGGGAAGAGACTAGAAGGTAGGTGGGAAAGCTCTACACTGATAACAAGAGCAACATTTTAAGGCTTGCAAAGGACTAATATGGTACCTCATTTGTTCTCACAACAACCCTGTAGGAGGTAGGAATTATTATAACTCTGATTTTACAGATGAGAAAACTGAGGCAAAGAAAATCTAAGTGAATTACCTAAGATCACTCAGATAATAAAAATCAAGAGGCAGGATTGAACTCAGGTCCTCCTGAATCCAAATCCAGAACTCTTACCCATTAAGTCACCTAACTTCCCAATAGTGGGTTACAAATGTTGGTTGCAATTTGGACTGGCAATGGTCAAGAGTTGACATGCATCAGGTTGACAACCTCAAGTATGGTGTTCTAGGATCAAGGAGACCTGTAGAGGCCACTACTTTAAATTCAGAGAAACCACCAAAACTAATCTGAATGAGTCAGGAGAACTGGTTGAAGCTAGCAGCCGAGATTTTACCAAATTAAAAATGTTCTGAAGTTGAGATTGAAGTCAATTGAACATGGGACAGATAAAAACAACTAGTCTGATGAACTCTCTGGGCCCTCTCCGATGGCTCAGGCAGAACAGCTTCTAAGACATTGAAGCAGGTCTGGGTAATGTGGGAAGGTTTCAAAACAGCTTTATAGATCCAGAGGCTTTGAAAGTACAGAAGATTGAAAGTCAAGTCTGAATAGCTTAGGAAATTGGGGGCATTGTTGTATAGATTTTATTGTTTTAATGAATCTTAGAAGACCCAGATTTCTAAAGCTCAGGTTTCTTGTGCTGTCATGGGCAAACCTGGCATTCCCATAATTAGGGAAATCCCCAGGCAGGAGACAAACTAATCCTGCTGGGGTCAAAGGAAATGAGAATCCAGATGGGAGAAGAGCAGATGTAATCCAGGGGCTAGACTGAGGTTAGTTATCCAAGTAACCATAGGTACTCATATTTAAAGATGCCAAGTGGTTCAATTGGTTGCTCAACTGACTTCAAATACTGAAGGGATACACCAAAAATCAGGAAATCAAAATTCTTAATTAGAAAATTAACCCTTTGTCTGAACAAAAGCTACCCCCTGGATTTTTAGGCCTTTTTATTCTAAAAGTACATATGCTTTCCCTTGTCTGACACTGATGGGATACTCTACATGGTCCTGGATGAACATTATTATCGCCTACTGACTTTGCTACCCCCATTGAGTCACAGACCTGCACACCATCTGTTCCCCCAGCTTGTATCCCTGGATGTTGATCCCTTGTCTTAATGGGGTGGCATTAGTAAAGGAAAGTTTCTGCCAATTATAGGAAGTACACATGGTGTGTTGGCTCTCTTGTCCTCTTCTTGGCCCATAATATACTACTGCTATTCTCTTGGATACCAAAGATAGCCTCAATGTCTCTGTAAGTGGAATAATAGCCAGGCAGATAAATTATAATAAAGTTGAACTTTGTGAAAAATAAGATCAAATGAACTGATAATTATTTATTGCCCTCTTGAACAACTTGAGTATAACCCAAGTTCTACGCTGTGAGGATGATGATGATGATGATATGCCACAACCCCTAGAAGTGTTGTCTTCATAACTCAAACTCAGCTTTGATGGTAAATAATTCCTTCTTCAAAATGATATGATTATCTCCTACATGGGTCAACTTGTGCAGAACACTCAAGACTGGGATGTCCTGTAAATGAGGAACATTTTCTAGAACAACAATGGAGAAATTGGCCTATATAATATTATTTTATCAATTAATCAACAAGAATTTATTAAGTTTCTACTGTGATCCAGTCACTGTGTTAAGTGTTAAAAGTGAAATAGTCTCTGCCCTCAAGGAGTTTACAGTCAATGTCATATATATTTGCATTTTCAAGTAGATATAAAGTATCTTTTGCCTAGATAGGTACAATTAATCAAAATACATAGTATCTGCAAAATCCATAATTTATTCATAGTTTCACAAAAGATACAAAATAGGTTCTTTTTGGGAGAAGGGAAGGTTTTTGCAATTGAGGGGATGATGAAAGATTTCATTCTGATCAACATTCTTGAATGTTGAAGGGAAAAAAGGGTCAACTGGTTCTTTGGATTATAAATGTGTCCCACTTCCCCCCCATGGGTATTCACTGCAAGATCCTGGATCACATCAGCAAATTATTAAGGAGTGCAATCAAAGTTGAATTTTATGAATACTACTGAGTCTGCATTAGGTTGACTAATATAGCAATTTTTTTTAACACTGATGTGCAAATTTATGGAATGAGTTCATGGTACTTCTAGTTGAGCCTTTGGATAGAACCAAACCCAGGTCTTATTAAATAATAGTTTATGTCAATAAAGTCTAGTAGATATCAAAGGGCTAAACCTTTTTTTATTTAGAAGGTTAAAAGTCTCTCCAAGAAGTACCATAAGGCTACAAATTAATGTAGGTTATGGAAAGTAAATGCGCAATATCAAAAAGCAACCACATTTTACACATGCCACTCAAGTCTGAAAATGGACTACAACAAAAAGTTTTATTTCTTCAAATGTACCAACCTGAAAGAAGCAAAGAAAATTCCATGGGTTTACTGTTTGGTCTCTGAATTTTTGTCTTCAGCCTTGATTGATCTCCTAAATTAGTGAATGCATCTGTAATCACAGGAACACTTTGATTTGAGACACATGTGAAAATGTTAATTTACAGGAGGGTTTTCACCCAGCACAAGATTTGTGTTAAACAGTGAAATGGTTTTTCTAAGTTTTGTCACGGCATTAAATAACCCAAGTGGTGGTGCTATAAGGAATAATCCCCTATTCATACACAAGCAACAGAAATAACAGTGCTTCCATAAACTACCAGAAAATGCAGAATAATTTTATTCAACATTCAACCTTTATTCAAGGCATTATCCAAACCACAATCTTGTTTGTTTGAACAAGAAAACAAAAAAGCCACATTGAAGCTCATGCTTGGTTGAGAGCAAAGAGCATCAGATTTGAAATCAGAGGACTTGTTGAGTTAAAATACTGATTCTGTCATTTACCACCTGTATGACCTTGGATAAGTGACTTCATCTATGGGCCTCAAGTTTCTTCATATATAAAATAAAAGCAGTGGACTAGTTGGCCCATGAGATCCCTCTCACCTCTCTATATATGATTCAATAAAGTTCTAAAGTTCTCTTTATAAGTTCTAAACCTATGATCTATGACCCTAAACAAGAGATCTTAGGTTGTCTAATCTAGCCTTATGACAGGAAAAAAGGAGTTAAACAGAGATTTAGCACTCCTGGAGGATGAAATTTCTGTTGAAGGATGTCCTTGAGCAGCCTGCCAGATCCTCTTCAGACATAGATATCTGTGAAATTTTAATTTCACAGGATATGACCTTGCCTTTGGATACAAAGGAAAAAAGGTTTTGGGAGGGATAAGGATGATAGTTCTGAAACTTCAGTACTAAAATAAATGAGTATGGGTGTATGTAACAACCATGCAGATCTACCAAGGAAATAAAATTGATGCAATAGGACAACATTCTGAGCATAAAAGACCTTAGCTAGACTTTGAGATTGCTAGAGCAAGTTTTTCCCTGGGGATCTGTCCAAGGTACCGGCAGGCCATTGCCTAAAGCTCTCTCTGACTCCAGTGGAAGATGTTAATAGAAAGGTTACTAATAATGACTTTTATGTAGATAGCGCAGCACTGTCTTTCTGCTATGCTAAATAAGCTCATTAGAAAAGCCTGGGGACTTGGGATTCTCCTGATTTGCAGAGTCATCTCTCTGAGGGGGAAATTGGAATTAGGAACACCATGCTTAAAACTTTTGGGAGATCCTAGAATGTCTCAAAAGCACTGGAATATGAATTAAGAATGGGCAACACAGGGGCAGCTAGGTGGCACAGTGGATAGAGCACCAGTCCTGGAGTCAGGAGTACCTGAGTTCAAATCCAGTCTCAGACACTTAATAATGACCTAGCTGTGTGGCCTTGGGCAAATTAACCCCATTGCCTTGCAAAAACTAAAAAAAAAAGGAGGGGGGAAGAATGGGCAACATGGGCAGGTAGGGAGGGGAGTGGGGGTTTCTTATCTGCTAGGCAATTATCAAAAACTAGCCTGAATCTATGCAAATAGATTTTGATAGGGGAAGTATAAGGAGCATAATAAGACAAATGATAGTTATAGGTCAGGGTTTCAACATTGACAAGATGTGCAGTTGATTTAAATATAAACTGTTATTTATATCTTTTATTTTTTTACACTTAATTTTTCAATATATTTGCCTCTCTTTCCCTCTCAGAGAGCTAGTCCTTATAACCAAGAATGAAAAATGAGCAAAAAAAAGTATAGCGAAACTAAACAACACATTGAAAAATCTTATCTGTAGTGTTTCATATTTCCCCTTCTCTACAAAGAAATGGTATTTCATTATGTGATGTAGTCATTATAATTTCAAAGAACTCAATTTGGGTTATTGCTTGATTTGTTTATTGTTCTTTCTAGTAACATTGTTGTAGTCATTGTTTTCTGGTTCTGCTTGCTCTACTCTGATTCAGTTCACATATCGTATTATGCTCCATGTTTTCTCAGCACACAGAAATATTTCTCCACAATTAGACTTTTATATCATAACTTCTTTAGTCATTTCCCTATTGATGGGCATGTCCTTTAAAATATGGAGTGCTTTATGCTATTCTTGTTCAGAACCATGCTAATCTTCTCTATGTTATTCCAGTTTTAGTGTTTGTGCTGCCAAAATGAAACCAATTAATTTTTAAATTGTGAATTTAATATTTTCATTGAACAAGTATTTATTTTTTCTTCCATCTCTTCCCACTCCCAATCTAGCAAAACAAAAGAAGATAGCCATTATAAAAAATATAAATGTTTGAATAAAAGTAAATTGCTAATTGGTCATGTCCAAAAATGTTTGTCTTATTCTTCATTTTGAGCCCATTTGCTCTCTGTCAAGAGGTAAATAAAATTTCATCTTTAATCCTCTAATATTATGGTTTGTCATTTTGTTGACTAGTTTTCAAATCCTTCAAAATTTTTTTCCTTTATAATGTTGCTTTTATTGTATATGTTGTTTTCCTCTTTTTTTCTACTTCACTTTACCTCAGTTTATACAGGTCTTCCTACTTTTCTCTCTGAAACTAACTCATTTCCCTATGGTTTTATTATATTCATATCCCATAATCTGTTTAGTTACATCTCAATGGAAGAAATCCACTTTCCTTATTTTTTTTGTTTCTAAACAAGGAAATGAAACTAGATATTTTTGTACATTCTCCTGAATATAGAACTAGCAATAGTATCAAAAGATCAAAGAAAAGCTAGTGACTTTTTGCAAATAGTTCTAAATAGCTTTACAGAATGACTAAACTAATTTATAGCTCCACCACAAAGACACTAATGTGCTTATTTCCCCCTTCCATTCCTCTATTATTTGTCATTTTCCTTTTATGTTAGTTTTGTCAACCTTATGAAGGTGAAGTTCAGAGTAGCTGGCTCTCCTGTGACAACTGAACATTTGCAAGCACTTTCCATAACTTATCTCTTTTAACTCCTAAACAATTTTATGACAGCAGTGCGATAATTATCCTCATTTTTACAAATTATCAAACAGTTTGGGACAGCAATTGAATACATAGTGGGGGACTAAGGCATGATCTGCCAAATCCATCATGCAATCTACTGCATTGTTTTAAGTTGCAATTTTAGTTATTATGATTTGGGATTTTTTTTTTAAACTTGATTGTTGATAACATGTATTTCTTCCTTGGAAGAATTATGTTCATATCTTTTGAACATTTATCTTTTGGAAAATTAACCTTTCTTTAAAAAGCAGTTATTTGGGGAGTTTTCAAGGATCATCATACCACTACAATACAAATGAGATTGAATTCCTGGAAGGAAATTGACCCACGTTCTGGATACTGTAAACAATGTGGGCAGAGACACCCAGCCTTTGGCTTGACTTCTGAGAATTCATGATGTTATATTTCTTTACTGAGTCTGTACACCCTTTCCTTAAGGCTCTTTAGGAAGGACTCCAAAGAAAGCTAAGAGTTCCGTGCTTTTCCCTTCTCATTGGAGGTGCTTTACTTTCCCTCACTATATCTCTAGGTGTCTAGGCTATACTCTTATATCCAGAAGCCCTTACTTTCAGTTATGTATTTCATCCTTCACTAAGGTGATGTAGCTTAAGATATCCACCTCACTCCCTCCTTTCTACTTTAGGATTATTTCAGTTTCAATACTAGACTCTAAAAAGCCAAAAAGTATTCCATACTCAAAGAAATGAAATCCATATAGTGGAATACAGGCTAGTGTAGTGCATTTTTTTATGAAGTGAACAGTTCTTTTTACAACACAGTATAGAAATAACTGTTCACTTACAAGACAGGTCTTGAACTTATTATTTTCAAAACAAAAATCACTACTAGGATGAATCAAACTTTAAGATCATTGCTGCTTCTTTCCCCAGTGAGTGACAAAACTTATAAGCTTATTTTTAATTTTCTGATCTTTAATGTTATTACCTGACTGAAGGCAAAATTTAATAGAAATAATAATAGAAAAAGTAAAAAAGATAATTTTTTCTTAGGTCTAAAGGACTGTGATCTAGTGTGACCAGATTTCAAAACTACCTTAAAAAAGAGTCTAATTCAATTGGTTCACCCAGTGAAGGCAGAAAAAAGGGAGGGGGGTATCTGGAAATACTGGGTGTAATATGAGAGGTTTTGCTACTCAGAGTAGCATATGGCAAAGCTTCAATTTCAGTTCAGGATAATTGTTTCCACATTAGTAATTGAATAAAAAAAGTAATGTTTCCCACACTTTTCCCATGTTGATTGATTCATTGCTAAATGCTTATGATCAGAGCCCTTACTATTTCTAATGGATGTTGATAGCTCACTCACATTAACAAGAACTGTACATATGGATATAATTTTTATTGATGGTAGAACATAAAATATGGGACCTAAAATATTGTCAAAGGAAGGTTACAAGTCAGTGGTGGAATCAAAATAATTCAGGTCTCCTGAATAATTATGGGATTTTGTCAAGATTGCAACTTCTTTGTGCAGCAGTTTCTTCATCTGGAAAGTAAGGAGGCTTTTAAGGATTTCCTGCAGACTTGTCCCTCAGCAAAACTGGTTTAGATGATGTGTCTTATCATAAAGCATGGTAGGATAGAAAGTATACAGGCTCTGAAGTCAGAGAACACTTAGGTTTCATTTCCACCTCTCATACTTATTATACCCTTCAGATCAGATCCTTGGACAAATCACTTAATCTTAAAGGAAATCAGTGTTATATTGGATATAGAATTGAATCTAGAATCAACATGAACTGAGTTCAAATCCAGCCTCAGATTCACAGCATCTGTGTGATCCTGAACAAGTCATTTAACCCTGCTTGCCTCAATTCCCTCAACTATAAACTAAGCTGGAGAAGAAAGTAACAAGACACTCTAGTATTTTTGGCAAGAAAACCCCAAAGGGTGTCACAAAAAGTTGGACACAACCAAAATGACTGATGAATATGATGACTATAGAGAAGCATGAAAAAGATGCAGAGTGAAGAAAGCAGGAACACAATCTAAACATGACAATGATACTCAGTATGCTAATAGAAACACAATAATAATTGGGCAATTGAAAGTGAATTCTACACAACTATAATGACCAAGTTTGACCTCAAAGAAAAAATATGAATAGATATGCCCCCCTCCCCCATTTCTTTACAGATCTTGGGGAGGGTGGACTGGAACCTTGCTTAACTTTTTTTTTTATTTTTGTAAACTTAACTCATAGTACAATGCCTGGCATGTAGTAAGTCCTTAATAAATTCTGACTTGACTTAATTTTTTTAGATGTTTTATTGCAAAGGGTAGCTTTCTAGGATAGGGAAATGTGGGTGATATAAAAACAAAAAAAATCTAAAACTGACTAAAGTAATTTTGAGAAAATAGAATAAAATGAAGGGGTGGGCTGAATGATCACTGAGGTCCCTTCTAGCATTAGACATGATTCTATGATAAGAGGACATGAACCTGGAGACTAAGGTCACTGCCAATTCTTTCATATCTACACTGGGGAAATAAGTTCACCTTTGTTTCTGCCAGCATAGGGTTAGGTGGACTGCATTCCCCTTTCTTTCCTTTATTTATTTATCTAGATTTCTTTTTTTGTTTGCTTGAATGTTCAGTCATCACTGTATTCCCTGAGTTCTTTATCATATAGGAACCATCTTGGGGATGACTGCCTCCTTCTCTCCTTGTTTCAGGATGATACCACATTAATCTCAAAGGCTTTTTGTTAAAGAACCACTATAAAGCAATATAGGAAAAACATTTCCAAATGACCTTTCACTTTCCTATCATATTCTCATTCAGAAAATACTCTAGGGGCAGCTAGGTGGCCCAGTGGATAAACCAAGGACCCTGGAGTCAAGAACACCAGAGTTCAAGTCCAGTCTCAGACACTTAATAATTATTATGACCTTGGGCAAGTCCCTTAATCTCATTGCCTTGCAAAAAAAAACAAAAAAAAAAACAAACCCCAACTTCTCTACCAGAATTATCTGGGTTTCAGGACTTTGGAAAACAGAAAAGTCTTCCGGTTGTGATGGGGATATGCATACATGGAGTACAATAAGGGGTAGAGATTTCACTTATTGCCAGGCTCTTCTGACTTCAACCCTGGACCTAACACTAAATAAAGCACATAAGCATCCACTTCTTAATACACTCAGAGCACCTTCTATCTGACCATATTCCTGATGTTCATCTAAGTAGAGGTCTTTTGCTTTGGAGTTTGTGGACAGTCTATAACTGAGCTTCCTAGAATCTATTTCTGCCAAATTGTTTTAGGGAAATAGAAATATGGAGCCTGAGTTCAGTATTTCTTTCCATCGGTGTCTCTAGTTTGGTCATTCACAGGCAATAGCATCCTAGAATTTGGCCAAAGAAAGAGAGAAGTCTCATTCTTCTGATTCTAAGCCTAGAGAAGTCCTACTTATATGAACTTAAAGACAATTCCACATTTGGGTTTCAAGCATTGTCTCATCCCAACAAGAGTTGTCCATTGTCCCCTTGGCAGTTCAGCCTCTCTATGTCTATGCCTCTGTGTCTTTCTCTCTTTCTCTGTCTCTGTGTCTTTCTTTGTATCTGACTCTGTCTCTCTCAATGTTGCTGACCCACTTGAGTGCTAACCAGATCTTTTTTTTCATAGATGTGAACCTCAAAGACCACCTAGTCCAATATTCCTTCTTCAAGAATTTTGATGTTACCGCCTAGCCTTTTTCAAAGTCCTGTAGTGAAGAGAATTTTTTCCTTAAATAATCCTAAATCTATATCTCTGCAGTTATTCTTTGCTTATTCATCCTTAGAAATACAAGACTAATTGTTCTTCCATATGATATAGCTTTTCAATCAGCTCAGGCAACTCCCTTTCAGCTTTAGCATCATGTACAAAATCCTTTGTTTGGTTTTAAAGCCCTTCATAATACTTCTTTTAATCTTTCTGGTCTTCTTATACCTCATTTCTCTCCACATACTTTGGATTCTGAACACTGACCTCCTTGCTTTTCCTCGTTTAAGATGTGCCATCTCAACTCTGGGCATTTTCACTGATTTTTCCCAATGGTTGGAATGCTCTGCTTCTTCACCTCTGCCTTCTGATTTCTCTGACTTCCTTCAGGTCTCAGAAAAAGTCTCACCTTCTGCAAGAAGCCATTCCTTATCTTTCTTAATCTTAGTGTCTTCTGTCTGAGATTACTCCAATTAGACATGGTTGTTTGCATGTTGTATCCCTTATTAGATTTTAGCAACTTGAGGAATGGGACCATTTTTTGCTTTCTTTGTATCTCCAGTGCTTAGAATAGTTCTTGACCCATAGTAGGAGCTAAATAAATATTTATTGACTATTGAGTCTTCGAATACTCAGAAAGTTATCATGTTGTCCTTACATCTTCTCTTCTTTAGGATAAATATCTCTAATTACTTTGACTAATATTTGCATGGCTTGATCTTCAGTCCCTTCACCATCTTGGTTGGCCTCCTCTAAAAATGTCCATTCTCAAATGGAGCCTCTAGATCGAATGTGGTATTCTTGTTGGTGTTAACAGGGCAAACAGATTGTAGTCTTCCTTGATCTTATTCTGCTTATGAGACAGCTGAAGATCACATTACTTTGAAACACCATGTCACACTTTGATCCACATTTTTTCAATTCTTTAAAATCCTCAGATCTTTTCCACACAAATTGTCAATTCAGGCATTTTCTGATCTTGTACTTGTAAATATTGTTTATCTCAAATGTAAGACTTGATACTTATCTATATCAAATTCTATCTACTTAGAATATTCCCAATTTTCTAGTCTAGATTTTGGATAGGGAATGTTGTCTCATCTGTTAGCTCTTCCTTCCAATTTCATGTGATCTTCATACATTTGTAAACATGACAACCAAGCAGTCTTCATCCAAGTCACTGACAAAGATGATAAATAACCCACAGCCAAGGCCCAAATCCTAGGGCACTTTTCTTGAGGTGTTCTTCCAAGTTGTCATAAACTAACTAATGGCTCACATCCCATCCACTTTTCTTGTCCATAAGGATAATATTAAAGACTTTGTCAATTGCTTTGCTTAGATTTATGTATTATGTCTCTAGTAACAGTTTTTCAACTCTCCATTTTTGGTTTCAGGACCCCTTTATTCTCTTAAAAATAGGATTCTAAAGAATTTTTGTTCACATGAATTACATGTATTGATGTTTTAGAAATTGTATTACAAATGTAAATGTTTTATTCTTAAAATGAAAATGATTTTGATTTCATGGAACCCTGCACCACACTTTGAGTCTATAGCAGTTCCTGATCTACCATCCTAGTAAGTTCATCAGCAAAAGGAAATGAGGCTCATTTGGAATCATTTATTTTTTCATGAGTAGAGAATGCTAGATTTGGAGCCAGAGAACTTATATTAAAATTTCAGCTTTGCTACCTACTATTCATGTGACCTTGTTGTTCTTCCTCTCTGGAACTCATTTTTTTTCATCTGTGTAACTAGGAGTTTAATCCAATGACCTCTGAGAATGCTTCCAAATGTAAATTTATATGATCCACGCTGAGTCTTAGTAATCATTTTTTCCCTTTCTAAATGTTCATAAATTATCCATTTAAGATAGGCATTCTTAACCTTTGTTATGTTATGATCCCTTTGAAAGTCTGATGAAGCCTATAAACCCCTTCTCAGAATAATGCCTTTAAATATATAAATTAAATATATTTAATTAAATTATGTTAACTATATAAATATATATATATAGAATCTAAAACAAGATACATATGTTTATAAAGAAAACCAATTATCTTTATGCCCCGACCCGCGGGGCAGAAAAGTGGGGTGTCGAGGAGGACCCAGCCTGAAATGGAATGGGTGAGAATAAGGAGAGTGAGACCCAAGGATGGTGGATAAGGTCTGAGTTTATTTGAGAAAAATACCTGCTTATATTTTGTAGAGAAGGAACAAGGGGATTAGCTTAGGGGTGGAGTTGGTATGCCTTGGCCTGAGAGAAGGGATAGTCTGTGGTCAGTTTGTTCTTGATAATGGAGGGTGACCTTCCTTTATCTTGGCCCTTGGTGTGCCTGGAATTTTGTTTGCTCCTTTTATCTTATCTGACAGGGGGCTTCTTGGCTCCTGGTATGTCTGGAATTTATTTGCTCTTTTTATGGGGGCTTCTTGGCCCCTGGCATGTCCCCCTTTTTTATTTTAAATTTATGGGCAGGATCCCTGTCTTAGGCTGTGCAACTTGGTTTTCATGCTTGGTATCCGTGACCAGGAGGGGACCTTAGCAAGGTCCTTGTTATCTCCTGTAGGATCTGATGTTCCCAAGTCATGGAGTTGCACTAAATCCCGTCATTGGGTATCACTGCAGCCCTTAGGGGGTGCCTTTCCTTGAGCAGATGCGTGCATACCAAGGTGGGCAAGGTGTAAGAGCAGGGAACCTCAAGGGTTCCATTTGGGGGTCCTCACAGGACCCTTGGCTTTTCAATTGGTGATATAAGACCGAAACTGGTTTTCCAAGGGCTGAGTCAATTTGGGATTTGATAAAGTTGGTCAGTCTCCTGAAGGCCCATGGTCCAAAAGAAATTAGAATTAGGAAGCCAATTAATGGGCCTAGAAGGCTTGGGAGCAGAGTAGAGAGCCAAGGGGATGTGGAAAACCAATTTTTTATACCATGCCTCACCTTTCTCTCTCTCTCCCTTTCTTTTTTCCAGGCTATCCTTAACCCTTTGCAGACTGTCTTCTACCAGGCCAAGTTTATCCTTAAAAAAACAGCATTCTTCCTTTAGTGCTGCGCAGAGTCCCCCCTGTTGTAAAAATAACAAATCAAGACCTCGTCTATTTTGTAATGCTACTTCAGCTAGAGAGGCAACAGAATCTTTTAGGTGTTTTAACCCTGCTTGAAGTTCTGAGAGATCCTTATCAATAGCAGAGCTAAGCTGGGTGTACTGTGCATTGGAGGAGACTAAGGAGGCAATACCTGTACCAGAGCCAACAAACCCAAGTCCAATCAGGACTTCAAGTGTAACTGCTGTCAGGGGTTCTCTTTTGTCTCTGATAAGGGTACCCCTTCCATGTTCCCAAAATTGGAGGAATTCCTCCGGGTAGTGGACAGTTAGGTGAGGAAAAAGGGAGACAAGGACACAATAGTCCTTTTTCTCAAGGAATTGTTTGGTGTCCACAAAGGTGGTTAGTCCTGATGAGCAGGAAAGATAGGTATTAGGAGGGGCTACAGCATATCTATAGGAAGTATTAATAAGGGTACTTTGGTTACATACTGTGTCTAGCTGAAGAGGGGGGAGCATTTGTGGGCCAAGGAGACAATTTCCCTGACCAGAGATTTTTGCAAGAGTGAGGCCTTGGGATTCCCCAGTGCCCCATCTGAGATCATCTGTTCTGTTGGAGTGTGTGATGTTCCCGAATTGAGCAATACCTTCATAGAAGGGAGGGGAAGAGGAATAGCAGATCCAGCATTCTTCCAATGAAGAATTCTGTATCTGGGTCAAAGCTTGTACAGAGGCATTAATGAGGTGATCCAGTACCCAGTTCCTGTAGTCTCACAATCCCATCTTTACAATAGAAGTCCCCTGTTCTACCACATTGTGGGGCTGATGAGCGATGGTATCCCGGGCAAACATAAAAGGAGAGGGTCCCAAGCCTCTCTTTTCTATCTTGAGAGCCACAGCCTGTCATGTGATCATCGGACCCCCATACTGCGTCCCATCCACTGTTCCATTTGGATAATCGACAAAGATCTGGGTACAGGGGAAGCCAGGGTGTCATGGAGTCAACTTTCGAGGTACTCCAGATGCAGAATCCTTGAGCATCTTCGACTGACCCAAGTGTAGTTAAGTAGTTGGTATGAGCAGGACAGCGGAAGGAGCAGGCACAGGACAAGTGCCTCCATGCTGGATCTTTTATCTACAAGAGAGCACAGAGGGGGATTCCTCAGGGGGTTCCCTGGGTGGATTATGTGATTTTACTAGACGCTCGGGTAGCCATCTAGCATTTTGAGCTGATGAATCATAAATACAGGCATGTCCTTTACCCCAGGAAAGGACTGGGTCAGGTCCTTGCCATTTGTTGGAGATGGGATCTCTCCACATAGCCTGTGCATAGTTGTGTTCAGTAGTGGGATGCCAAAGGCGATCTGCTGCAGATTTGGCATTAGCATCAAGGGAGAGGAAATTGAGGACAAAGAGGGCATGGTTAAGAATAGTTTTAGCATTGTTAAATCTTGGGGTAGAGTGTCTCTGACCCTTTCTGTAATTTAGTAATCATGTTTTTGAGCGTTTGGTGGGCTCTTTCTACAATGCCCTGTCCTTGAGGGTTTTTCATAAGCTCCCTTAGAAGTTTTATAGGTAGTTGAAGCAATGGTTTGACAACGATCAAAAAAATCAGCCTTCCAGGTGAGGAACTGTCCTCGTGTAAGTACTGCCTGGATGACCCTGAGCCACTCGGAGGGGAGAAGATATCCCCCACGGGAGATGGCTTCTAGTGAGAGAGTAAAGGGAGCATTAGGCCCCAGGGGCAGGAAGGCAGGGGCAGTTAGGTATGGAGGGGGAGCGGAGGCTAGGGGCCAGTCTGGGTTATTATATCTAGCAGCTTCTTCCTCAAGTTCTGCCTCATCGCCTGGGTCTGGAGGCTCTGAATCTGGGTCCATTTCTGGACTGGACCGGAGATTCTTATTTCTTGTAAACACTGGGCAGGTTATGGGCTCCTCTGCTGGTGTTATCTCAGAAGGGAGAGGAGGATAGAGGGATTTGCTTGGGGGGATTTCAATAGCTGCTGAGGGAGATCTAGCTGGAGTTTTAAGGGGTTTCGCTTCCTCTTCTTTCAAAGACTTTATAGAGGCTGTACACGAAAGAGGGCGAAGGCAGGACTCTGCAACTGAAAGTAGCTGTTTTTTTGTGGGGTCCCTGGTTGCGCTTTCCACTATGCCTCTTATAAGACCCCAGTAAGAAAGGGCTGAAACAGGGACGGCATCGGGTCCTTCTATTTTCAATTTCTGATTAAGATCTCTTCCTACTTTCTGCCATTTGCCTGGGTGGATTTCAGGTCCTGTTACCAGAAACCATGGGCATACTTCATCTATAAAAAGGAAGAATCTAACAAGATCCTTTTTCTTTACTTTAACTCTCCTGTCTTTAAGTGCCAGTTTAAGGTCCTGTATAAAGACCTGTTATTTAGACAGCTTGGAACCCATGAGAAAAGAATGAGGCAGACGTCACTTACCTGTTCGTGGGGCTCTCCGGAGCGATCAGAGGGGGTCGCGATCAGAGGGGGTTGCGACGATTCTTCTTTACGGGGTCTGCCTGGCAAGAGTCCGTGCCTCGAGCCGCACGATGGGCACCACGTGCCCCGACCCGCGGGGCAGAAAAGTGGGGTGTCGAGGAGGACCCAGCCTGAAATGGAATGGGTGAGAATAAGGAGAGTGAGACCCAAGGATGGTGGATAAGGTCTGAGTTTATTTGAGAAAAATACCTGCTTATATTTTGTAGAGAAGGAACAAGGGGATTAGCTTAGGGGTGGAGTTGGTATGCCTTGGCCTGAGAGAAGGGATAGTCTGTGGTCAGTTTGTTCTTGATAATGGAGGGTGACCTTCCTTTATCTTGGCCCTTGGTGTGCCTGGAATTTTGTTTGCTCCTTTTATCTTATCTGACAGGGGGCTTCTTGGCTCCTGGTATGTCTGGAATTTATTTGCTCTTTTTATGGGGGCTTCTTGGCCCCTGGCATCTTTAAATACTGTTTTCAACAAATTTTGTATTAAAATGTTCTTGGATCTCAGGCTAAAAATCTCTGGTGTAATTCTAGAAAATCAGTGAAAAGAAACAAACTGGAACTGAGGACCATAGTGACTGTTATAGGCTCTGTTCCAGATAATTTCGAGTATGCTGTCTGGCATTCTTCTCCTTATATGTCTCACCCCTCCCAGACATGACTCGAAAGTCTATGCTGGTGGCAAGACCCTGCTAATACTGCTTGCCTTAACTGTTTTTCTTGGCAACCTTCCATGCTGTTCCAACCTTCAGCTGTTCCAATGTCTGTTCTACCCTGCAGCTGTCCCTTCAGTTTATGAATGAATCAGTCCAGTTAGGGGAGGGAAATTTAAATGAATAGGAGTAAATCACAATTGAAGGGAATCAGGAAGGGCAGAAATACGTAAAATATCAGCTGCCTAAAGGACCCATCTTTCAATAGTTCTATATTTAGGCTGTTATACTACATTTTGATTATATAAAAAAGATGCAATATGCATCTCATGAAGCAGACTGGTCTTTCCAATAGAATCTGATTGATGTGAGTTACATGTGACCGAAACACAACTGCAGTCTTATGCTCTTGTAGCAACATCTGTCTCTACAGAACAGGTGCACCCATAGTAGTCTGCGTGTTTTAAAGTGACAGTGTATTTTGGTAAAAAGCGGTCTTGTTGACTGCACATAGACAGAGGATGTGTTTGCAATTCTATCAATTTTTTTAAAAAAGCAAATGGTCTTGTAAACCAAAAGAAAGGGATCTGTTGAAAAATAAAGTTAGAATTGGACCTGGGAGAGTCTATATTTCTCTAAGGCTTCTCTTTTGAAGCATAGGAAGAGGGGTGCCAAGCTTCTTGAGGTCACCTTTCTTATACCATATTCTTCCATTGTTGAAATTGGGGAAAATTCTCCCCAGATACATATTTCTAGGGAGTTTTGGAAATTATCACTTGCTTCATTTAGCACATCTTTATTTTCCTGTCCAAAAATTCACTAGCAACTTCATGAGTCAACTGAGTTGTAGATAGAAGAGGAAACTTTTGATATCATCCTATACTAGGCCCTAATTTTATTGAGGAATAAACTAAGACTCATAGAAAGTAAATGGTCATGATCATACACGTAGAAAGTAGTAGAAGTAGGATTCCTCTTTATATTTTCTGACTCCAATCTTTTCCCATTACACCATGTTGCCTTTCTACTAAACCACTGGATAAGGAATTATTTTCTGTTGCTAAAGAACCCTAGTTGTCCAGGATAGTAATTGTGAAGAATTAAGCCTATAGGAAAAGTGGGGCTATTTTGAAGCATATCAAGGAAATTTCAGATTTCTTATGAGCATCTTTGTTAAATCATATTATTCCATATTTAGAAATAGGAAGATTTGATAACCAGTTTGACAATCTAAAGTTTTTTCTGTGGTAAGCCAGGATGGAACTCTGGGATAGACATGGTCAAAAGGAGCTGTGTAGCAGATCTAGGAACCCACAGGATTCAGTATGCCAACAGAGGGATAGCAGAGGTTTAGCAGTCAATCCCTTTCCCAGAATGTATAGTCTACCTGAGATGATCACTCTTTTATTTGCTACTCACTCATTTTCCTTATTGATTCTCTCATCTAAGTTTCTAAGGCTATGCTCTGATATCTCTCATTAATTACTAAAATTATAACATCTCTCATTAATCAGTTAGCCCTGATCACCACTCCAGTTTATTGAATATTGTTTATTAAGTAAATTGAGAAAATTTTTCCCATAATCTTTCACTCATCTCTCCATCTTTTTGAATGGCTTTTTGTCTCTTTCTATTCCTCTGTCTCTGTCTCTCTCAGTATCCTTGCCAAGAAAAATCCCATGGACAATTGGAAAAGATCCGCCTGAGTCATGAAGACATTATAAAAAAGTGTCTTTAGTATTCTAGCAGTATTATCTGGGTCATTTAAAGAATAAGAAGGGTTGATATCAGTTGCTACTGGAAAATTAGGCTGGCCACACTTTGTTACATTTAATTTGATTGAGTCTTTTCCAAAGACAGGATCAGAAGTCCCAGGATTTAATCAGTGTGGGAACTTCTTCCACCAAAGCAATAAACTTAATTTTTTTTGTTTTGTTTTGTCCTTCTTTCTCAAAGAAGACCATGATATCAAGGAGCTGATATCATGATACATAAGTGAACTGGATTTTAAAAGGGTGGAGAAGGGGGCAAAAGTCCTCAACTTCACTTCCTCCTCTGGAGTCTTTGGGTCTACTGGCCAGATATGAGTCAGGACAACCAGAAATAGCCCTAGATGCAGTGGGAGACTTTGGCCTTTTTGAGCTAAGGTCTTTAAGAGGTCTCAGTTTGCCTGAGGCCACACCCATTTAGTGATTAAGACTAGGTATGAAAGAGAAGAGGCAAAGAGGCAAAAAATGACCCCCTTTTCAAATCACTTTTGCCTAGTTTTCAAAAAAAAAAATAATCAAACTGGGGAGGGCAAGACCCTCAGGACTTCTCAGTGATTAAGCTAGGTAAGAAAGAAAAGAAGCAAAAAAATTTAGCTTTTTTGGCATAGTCAAAAAAAATCAATCTGGAAGGAGAAGACCCTTAGGGTTTCTAGTTAAAACAGAAATAATTTCTATTTACAATTCACCATGAGCCAGTCTGGATCCAAGTAATGACCAAGTGAGACTTGGCCTGAAACCTATTTTTGACGAGTTAGTGAGCCAAAGTGATTATCTTATCAGACCTTTTGCCTGAGTACCCACCATTAATGGAAGAAAAGGGGGGGGGAAGGGAGAGAGAGAGAGGGAGGGAGAGAGAGAGAGAGAGAGAGAGAGAGAGAGAGAGAGAGAGAGAGAGAGGAAGGAAAGGACGGAAGGAAGAAAGGAGGAAAGGAAGAAAGAAAACAAGGAAAGGAAGGAAGGAAAGAAGAAGAGAGGAAGGGAAGGAGGAAAGAAAGAATTCCAAAAACAACTCTCAATTAACTGTTGCTACCTCCAATTGTTTACCATAAAAAGAGCAAAATAAAGAAATAAAGATATACAGCCTATCTTCAAACTAAAACTACTGACTGATCCATTGTTTTTGTTTAATCCATTTAATTTAACTACATCTTGTTCTCATCTGACCATGGTAACAGTCATGAAAGCAACTGAAGCAGGTGTTTGAAAGGCTTAGAGCCTTTCCATAGCCCCACACCAATTCATATTTTTATTGGAGGTTTTAGATACAGAAGCTTTGACTTTGGCATCTTCTGAGTGTTTATTTTAATCCTCCTTGGGACCAAAGTAATTGTCTATGATTACATTTTTTTTCTCCCATTGTTTGCTATGGGGCTATGGGGGGGGGGGGCACCAGAATCAAGATAGTGGAATGAAAGCAGGAAATCCCACCTCTCCCCCAGATATCTCCCAATGCCTTAAAATCATGACTCTAATCAAATTTTAGAATGGCAGAACCCACAGAAAGACTGAGTGAAACAATTTTCTGAACCAAGACAACTTAGAAGATTTTCAAGAAGCATCTGTTCCAGTGGGGTTGGAAAGAACCAAAGTACAGTTCAAGCCACTCCAGAATGAACCAGCTCCAACCATCTAGGAAAAGCTCACAGGGTCCTTGGGTCCCTGGAGGAGTCCAAGTCTTTGGCAGTGGTGGTGGTTTCCAAACCTCTCAGTACAACAATCTCCATTGAGTGGGGAGCCCAGTCCAGCACAGGTCTTAGCACAGCCCTGTTTCGGGAACCTGTGGATTCACCTAGCAACTGCTTCCAGAGTGCTTAGTCCACAGATGGTAAAGGGTTTGGGGGAGACTGCAGAGGTCTATCCGTTATCCCTGGGACAGGACTCTGCTGCTTCACCCATACTCAGATCCAGAGCCCAGTGTGGGGCCCCATACTTCTAAGGTAGAACAGGAACCCTCTTCACAGATTCAGGGCAGAGGGGAATGCTTATGGTCATCCACAGACCATCACACAGACCAGTAAAGCAGTAAGAACCTCTCATAAGACCTTGAAGGAGGTAGAGGAGTATACCAAAAAACCCTCAAAAGCATGGGAAAGTATATCTTCTACCCTGGGAGCAGAGCCCCACCTTAACAAAGAGTTAAAATCAAGTCATAGAGTGGGGAAATGAGCAAACAATGAGAGAAAAAGAATGTAATCATAGACAATTACTTTGGTCCCAAGGAGGATTAAAATAAACACTCAGAAGATGCCAAAGTCAAAGCTTCTGTATCTAAAACCTCCAATAAAAATATGAATTGGTGTGGGGCTATGGAAGAGCTCAAAAATTTTTACAAATCAAATAAGGAAAGTAGAGGAGAAATTGAGAGCCATGCAGGAAAATTTTGAAAACCAAGTAGCTTGGTGAAGGAGATACAAAAAATACTGAAGAAAATATCATCTTAAAAACCAGTTTAAGTCAAATGGAAAAAGCAGTCCAAAAGATTAATGAGGAGAATAATACTTTCAAAAGCAGAATTGACCATAAGGAAAAGAAGATAAAAAAGCTCTTTGAAGAAAATAATTTCTTCAGATGTAGAATGGACCTAAGGGAAGCTGATGACTTTGTGAGAAATCAAGAGACAATAAAACAAAACCAAAAGAATGAAAAACTAGAAGAAAACATGAAATATCTTATTGGAAAGCAACTGATCTGTAAAACAAAGCCATCAAAGATAATTTAGTCATGACCAGGAAAAGAGCCTAGACTTCATTTTTCAAGAAATTCTCCAGGAAAATTGCCCTGATATCCTAGAAGCAGAAGGTAAAATAGAAATTGACAGAATCTACTGATCACCTCCTGAAAGAGATCCCCAAATAAAAATTCTCAGGACTATTATAGCTAAATTCCAGAATTCCCAAGTCAAGCAGAAAATATTACAAGTAGTCAGAAAGAAACAATTTAAACATCATGGCGCTACAGTCAGGATTACACAGGATATAGCATTGTCTACCTTAAATGCTTGGAATATGATATTACAGAAGGCAAAAGACCTTGGATTACAACCAAGAATCAACTACCAGCAAAACTGAATATCCTCTTTCAGGAGAATAGATGGACATTCAATGAAATAGGAACTTTCAAACTTTGCCGTTGAAATAAACAGAGCTGAACAGAAAGTTAGATCTTCAAGTATAGGAATCAGATGAAGTACAGAGAGGGTGGATGGGAAGGACAAATTATGAGAGATGAAAAAATGTTGAACTACTTATATTCCTGCAAGGTAAGATGATTCTGATAATTCATATGAACTTTCACATTTATTAAAGCAGTTAGAAAAAAACATATATAGGCAAGACTCAATAGGGAGTTGAATATGAAGGTATAATATATTATAAAGGAGTCAATAGGTGAGAGGATATACTGGGAGAAAAGAAAAGGAGAGATAGAGTAGGATAAGATATTTTTAAGTAAAAGAAACAAAAAAAACCCTTTTACAATGAAGTAAAAGGGGAAAAGCAGAAGGAAAATGAGTAAGCCTTCATTCTCACTGGAAATGGCTCAGAGAGGAAATAACATACACACTAAATAGGGTAGAGATATCTAGGGTAGAGAAAAATAGGAGAGGAAAGAAATTGGAGAAAGGGGAGAGGATGGGGGGTCTAGGTGATAGAAGAGAGGGAAGATCATGGGAGAAGGTAATCAGATGCAACATACTTTTGGGGAGGGACAGAATGAAAGGAGAGAATAGAATAAGTGCAGGTGGGGAGGAATAGGATGGAGGGAAATACAGCTAGCAATAACAACTACAGGAAAAATTATTGGAGCAACTTCTCTGATAGACTTATGATAAAAGAGTGCCATCCATCCCAGAGTCAGAACTGATGGTCACTGAATACAGATGAATCACACTTTTTTCCTTTCACTTTATTTTTCTCGAAGTTTCTCTGTCTTTGGGGGGGGGGAGGGAGGATTATCTTTACTTTTAAAACAAAAACTGTTGTAGTAATGTAGAAATAAGGAAATAAATAAATCTTAAAAAAAAGACTCCATGGGCATTATTCACTGCATCCCAGACCATCGTCAATGCTCTTGACTTTTTTTCCTGCCATTAGACTTTGATGATGGTGGCCTTGGTTGCCAAAACCAACATGCAGAAGTCCTATCTAGAAGTTCCAATCATATATTCTGAACCAAATATCATCCTTTTGCAGGTATTCCTAATGGCAATTATGTTCTACTAAATTTGATATGGTGGTAGCATAAAGACCTCCTTTTCTGGATCTTGACTAATCCATGCTGCAAATAGGTTCAACCTTTATTCCAGAAGGTGCAAGTGTGCCATGCTGATGACTAGACTATTGAGAGGCTGGTTAGCTATACCTTGGTATTTTGCCAGGTGTTTCTGAAGTACTGTGGTGCCTTGCTGCTACAGGAGGGGAAATCCTTTCCATAAGATCACGGACTCCCAAAACATCCAGATCTTTACCAGAAGTCTTCTTTACTATCAAATAAGGCCACAGGGTGAAACAGTTCTGGAAAAGGCAGTGAGAAGAAAGTCTTTGCACAACATTTCCCACACTATAATAAACATAGTGTACAGGTCATTTGTTGTCGTGGTCTTCTTTGATTAAGAATGACAACAGTGGAGATCATTTTTGGAATCCATAATCTCAGTCTACAATGTAATAACTGGAAGAGTTGTTGGCCCCGACCAGGAAGAAGAAAATTCTTCAAACTACAGATTCCATGCTAGAAATAAGATAATCTTTATGGAATTCTGAGATTGATTTATTAAGAAAAAAATCTGAAGGAGGGCAATGTTCCAAGAGAACACAAAACGTCACATAAATACAAACAAAAACCAAAATCAAAAAAGGTGACTGAGGAAACAATAACAAAGACTCATCTGCCACTTGCCAACAACAGCAATGTCTGTCTGCCAATTACTTATCTCTGCAAAATTATTTTGAGAATGGTTTAATATGTGTTCACTTAGGTTTAATATGCATTCAATTTAACTCAAAGTTAAAGCTAAAATAGATTTAATCAAAAGAGAAAAATAGGGAACCTATACTATGTGTCAGCAATAAATATTATTCAATATTGTTTTCAGACTATTAAAAAATAAAACAGTATAAAATATCTGAGAGTATACCTGCTAAAACAGACACAGGAACGACATAAACAGAAATATAAAACACTTTTTATACAAATCTAGTCAGATCTAAATAACAGATGTAATATTTATAGTTCAAAGGTAGGTAAAGTCAATATATAAAAAAATGACAGTTTTACCTAACTAATCTATTTATTTAATGCTCTTCCAATTCATTTACTAAAATAATATCTTACTGAATTAGAAAAAAAATGACAAAGTTCATTTGGAAGAGCAAAAGTTCAGGAATTTCAAATAAACCAGATGAATAAAAGAAGGCAGCAGATTCAGTAGTATCAGACCTTAAACTGTTATAAGGTGAGAGCACTGTTGATATCTATAATGAGACTGGGTACAAATCTTGCCCTGATTGAACTACTCAATTTCTCATAGCCTCAATTTCTTTCAAGATAAAATGGAAGTATTAAGACCTGAATGACCTACTTTACAATTTTGTTGAGAAGCACAAATAAGATAATGTATGCAAAGTGCAATCTAAATGTTGATTTTATTATTATAGGGATCAGATATTTAAGAAATGGAAGGATCTAGAAAAGAGGTAGGACTGTGATGGCCTCTGGTCTTGGCCTTGAGGACAAGCTTGCAGTAGCTTACTATTTCTGAGTCATTGGGAAAAACAGGGCTTGTTGTACCACATAAAGATCTTTGCAGCAATTTCTTAGCCTCTGCAAATTATTGAACAAGTGCTATCTTGAACTGACCATCCCTGTAATCCTAACTACTTCCTGCAAATAGACACTCTTCCACTCAAACCTCAGAAAAATTAAAAAATGGACAGCATATCAGAGTTTTAGAGCTAATAGAGATCTTAGATGTCCTTCTCATGTTACAGAGGAGGAAGTAGAGAACCTAATTAGTCCAGTGACTGATTGAAGGCAGGATTTGAACCTGACTGTCTTTCTGCTATATCCCATTGAAGGTGGAATAGATCACATTCTGAGTGAGAGCATGACAGAGACGACCAAAGACTAATTATTTCCCCATTGGGCAGGGAGGGAAAGGGAAACCAAAGAAATTATTTGATAGAAGACTCAAGATTATGCATTATTACAAAGGCAAAGAAGGAGAATCTCAAGAGGGCAGGGATCATCTATGGAAAATGTTATATGTACAACAAAGAAAAGTCAATGAGGATGAGGACTGAAAAAAGGGTGCTTGAGCTGGCTGGTTCCTGGAGATTTGGGGAGGAAAGCCTAAATCAAGGTATTGTGCAGTTCAGTGTAAAGATAAATAATTTCAGAATAACCTGAGTCAAATTCTGTCATTGTTTCTAACTGTGTATGTGACCTTAGGCAACTCACTAAACTTGTCTGCCTTAATTGCCTCGTTTGTAAAAATCAAGGTATGTTCTGGAGATATTTACGGTCTATTCCAGTTCCAAATAAGCTAGGTGGTGCTGTAGAGAGAGTACTGGACCTGGAACAGGGAAGATCTGACTTCAAATTTGACTTCAGACACCTGTGTGACCCTGGGTAAATCACCTTTGTTTTCCTTGGGTGTTTTTTTTTTTTACTGTAAAGTGGGCATAATAACACTTACTTCACAAGGTTGTTGTGGGGATCAAATGAGATAATGTTTGCAAAATATTTAGTATAATGTCTGACATATAATAGGCATTTAATAAATGTTTACTTTCCCCCGTTTATCAAAAAATAATCCTATTTCTTGACTGCCCCTCCCTCCCCTTTATAGTTGTGCTTCTAGGGCAGCCACATGGCACAGTGGATAGAGTGCTGACCTTGGAGTCAGGAGGGAGTTTGAATTCAGCCTTAGACCCTTGATACCCTCTAGCTGTGTGTCCTTGAGCACTTAACCTGGACTGACTTGCATCCAGGGCCATCTCCAGTCGTCCTGATTCATATCTGACCACTGGACCCAAATGACTCCTGAGGAGAAAGTGAGGCTGGTGAGTTAGTACAGTCCCACACCCCCACTCAAATCCAATTCATGTGCTTATTATCATGGCAACACCTCCCTGATGTTGTGGTCTTCTTTGATAATGAAGAACAAACACCATCATCACATTAATTAGATATCCATTTGTATTTTATGCCACAAAATTATAAAACTTTATCACTGCAAATCAAAAAACATGGGGTATAACTTATCCTTACATTTCTTGCTTGAGCAATTTCAGAATAGGGGCTATGGACCACCTTGGTTTTCTTTTCTTTAGCTTCTTTGCTTATCTAATCTCTCCCTAAAAGCTAAGCATCATCTGTATCTGTAAAGAGGATTATAATGACTTATGGTAAGCTAATAGCTATCTGCTAAGACACATGGTGAATACTGTAGTGCATTTTAGATGGAAAGGGGACAAAGTGCTCCTTGGAAGTCAATCTTTGCAGTGGTTTGGGTGTTTTTTCCCCCCTCCCAGTAGGGACTAGGTTCTTTGCTCTTCAAATGTGAATATTGAAATCTATCTCCAGTATACTCATGATTGCCATGCACATTGTTTATGATATTAACTTCTTGCTCTCTAAAACATTTCCTTCAAGTTGACTTCCTTTTTATTTTAAAGTGGGAATTCTTATAATTCATTTAAGCTGATTACCTTTCTTGAAATCAGAGGAAACATCATTGTCAGCTAGTATGGATTTCACATATAAGACAAGCAAATAGTTCTGTTTCCAGAAAATCTCATTTGCAACAGATTCATGATGTTTAATCTCAGCCAGACTCCTACCATGCTTGAAAGCCTTTCTCTTCCATCCTTACCATACACACAATTACTATCCTGAGTGTTTTCTTCTTTCATCTCAAAGCCTATCGGTGTGGTTGGTTTCTCTTCCTCAGGCTTCTCCTCATTTCAGTCCATCCTCCATTCCCTTGTCAAACTGATCTTTCCTAAGCAAATTCTAACCATGTCAGCCCCCTAAGGCAATGAACTCTAGGAGTTTCCCATTACATTCAGGATCAAATACAAAATCCTGTTCCTTTTACCATTTCCTGACTCTATGTCATTCCTAGGCTGTCCTTCACATTTGAAACACTCTTCCTTTTTCTCTCTGCCTTCTGGTTTTCCTGGCTTCCTTCAGGTCTCAGCTAAAGTACCATCTTCTGCATGAAACCTTTCCCAGTCCTTAATTTTAGTGCC
This sequence comes from Macrotis lagotis, assembly GCF_037893015.1. NCBI lineage: Eukaryota > Metazoa > Chordata > Mammalia > Peramelemorphia > Peramelidae > Macrotis > Macrotis lagotis. Next base: position 39,739,069 of record NC_133661.1, on the reverse strand, counting down.
TTCCCTCCTAGATAATCCCTAATTTATCTTGTGTATATCTTGCTTGCACATAGTTGTTTACATGTGGTCTCTATCATTAGACTACGAGTTCCTTGGCAACAGAGGCTGCCTTTTGTCTTTCTTTGTATTTTCGGTTTTGAGCACAATACCTAGTTACTTGTTGCTTGTTGGCCTACTGACAGACACACAACGATGATTCAGAGTTCTATTAAGCTTAGAAGACTGAGTTCAAACCCTAGGAATCCCCATAGTATTTCTAGTCCATTCCACTGACCTTCCCCCCCTTTAAGTGTTAATATTCTCTCCCTACTTCTTCCTACTGGTCATTAAGATTAATTGCAGAACCTTTCCAAATGCCTCTAATTCCCTTCTCTCCTACCTTCTCTAATACCTTGCTCCAATGATGATCTCTTCTAAAACACAAAATCAAAATATCTCCAAGTTGGACAGATTCTCAGGGTCATATAATCTAACCCATATCTGAAACAAGAATCTCCTTTATACATAGTCTTTGCTTGAAGACCTTGAGGGAGGATTCACTATCTTGCAAGAAATTAAAGGAATCTTTTGGCTGGTTAGGAAGTTTTGCCTTATAGCAAAATTAAATCTCCTCTGCAATTTTCATTTATTGCTCTTGTTATTTTGTGATCAAATCTGAGGCATCTTCTGGGTCAAAAGTGCTTCAAAACTTAGACATTTATCTACCCTTTCTCTCTATTTCACCCCACAACTTCTCTTGTGCAGGCTACTCATCAGTTCTTTTAACTATTCCTCTGCTATCATCTTGAGCTCCTTCACTATCATTCTTATGAACATTCTCCATGTCCATATTATAATATATCCTAAAATACAGTATATGGAAATGAGTCTCAGAATCTGAGTATGCTTTGACCAAGATGAGCAACAATGAACTATCACCTCACTAGTTCTGAACTATGATGTTTCTCAAGGCATCTTAAGATTATATCCGTTTCCTTGACTATCATATGTCACTGTTGATTCATATTGAGGAGCAAAGTCTAATAAACTACGTGTTAACTATATATGTATACATAGTATATGCTATACTATATATCTGCTATATGTACTATATATTGCCTCATCTTGAACTTCTGAAAAAAAATTAAACTCAAGTATAAGATTTGAATTTATAGCAATTAAATTTCATCTTAATAGATTAGGTACAATCTAACTTGAGGGAATTTTTTGGATCATATATGTCTCCCACTGTGGCTGTCTCTCTGAGCTTTATGTGATAAACAAATTAGATAAGCATGTCCCTTGGCTTCTATCTAAGCTATTAATAGACATGTTGAAGGTGAAGTACAAAGTCCTGAGAAACTATGATAGAAACCTCAGTTGACCATGAACCATTAAAGACCATATTTTGGATATAGTCATTCACTCAGATCCAAACCCACTACACCAATGGTGTCAAACCCCAATAGAAATTAATATCTGGGGGTTCATTTCAACTTGGAAAACCAAAAACTGGCATTATTTGTGTTGTGTTGTATTATTGAGTTTGTTAAACATTTCCCCAAAACATTTTAATCTGGTTCCCACTGTCACTTGTTGCTTCTTTAGGCCCTAGGCTTTTGAGTTTGACATCTGCACCAAACTATACTATTGTGTGTAACCTATTTCTCTCGATCTTTTCCATAAATATAGCAAGAAATTTTCTTTGTAAAATTCTTTGTCTTTCTCTATCTCAGATTGTAATATAGAGTGATCATTTCCCCTTAAGGTTTCCATTATTTCTATCTTAACAACTATCTTAAACTTAATCTTGTCAGGAAGTGGAATCAAGACACTTATGTCTGCTTCTCCTCACATTAAGGGATAAATTCTATTATGGGGTTCAGGGAGGATAGAAGTGGTGGTTTATGAGTAGTAGAAGGCTGTTGTGTGTAAAACACATATATGTCTATGCAAATACACATGTAGATATATAGGTATTTGTCTATAATGTGTTTTGTATAACTACACATATACATTTACATGTATATCTATATTAATATGTCTCTACATATATATATATATACATATACATATATCTATCTATATCTATACGGATAGAAATAGATATACTGTATTTGAAATGTATTTATACTATTTTCTTCCTGACACTGAACTAAGAATATGAGACAGAGATTCAATGAGAGCAGAGAATAGTTCCTATACTTTTGACTGCGTAAACTACTTATAATTCTTTTGCATTTAGTTTCCAAGGTGTGGTGAGAAACTAAACTTAAGCCTATAAGCAGAGATAATTACACTGTCTGGAATTCAGGGAACACTACCCAATACTTTATTACTAATGGCAATAAAGAGTCACCCACAACAACAACAAATAATAATAATACACTGTGGAGGATAGAAGTCATAATATTGTCTTTCAAGAGCCTTTCATTGGAGAATGAAGTGGTATATTCATGAAATGAAAAAAGAACAATAGGAAGCCATCTTGTTTTAAGTAGGGGATTGGCTATTTATTGAATTTGCTGAATTAAATGATAAAATGAATATTGCATACAAGAGGTATTAAATACTTATGACCTATGTATAAAATTAAATGTGTTACAAAAATAAAGATGGAAATAAGTACTTTATTAAGTGTCTACTATGTTCTAGGCTACATGAATATCATCTCATGTAATCTTCACCACAACCCTGAGAAGTGCTATAATATCCTCATTTTATAGTTGAGAAAACTGAGGCTAAATAATTAGCCCAACTAGATTTGAACTTAGGTTTTCCTGACCCACCTGACTGTCCCAGGATTAAAAGGACTATAAAATTCTGAGCAAAAGATAAACCACCATGAAGTCACAATACTTTCAAAAGGCTTCATTAGTGAAGTTGGACAGGACCTTGAATAAATTGAACTTTTAATAGGAGAATATTCTAGCTTCCCAATAAGCAAAGGTAAAACATAGGAAAGAGAATGTCAAATAGTTCAGAAGGAAGAACAGGATATCAGAGTGACTGGAACAATAGGAAAGGTTCTATTGTGGAGAATCAGGAAGGCAGGTTCAGTCAGAAACCTTTATTTATTTAGCTTAATACAATGTTCAGTACAATTACACACTTTATAAATGTTGTTGAATAAATAGGTGGTGCCAGATCATGGAAGGCTGAGGCAGAGGACTCAGACTAATCCTGTGACTGAGGTATTATTTATGCTCATTTTGTTAAGGAGAAACAGATAATTAAAAAGTGACTGGCTTATAGTCACCCAGATAGTCTCCTGACTTATTGGCCCCAGACAAATCCTACTACCTCTCAAGATAGACAGGAGGGTAGGTAAGGACCTGTCTCATAGTAGGACATGGTAGGACAGTTAAACAACATTTATTATATGAAAGCATAATTAATACACATAGCAAATTTGCAGATGAGACAGAATAATAGGAATACTTATTGATAAAATTCAATTCAATTCAATAAACATTAAAGTGCCTTTTCCAAGCACTGTACCATGTGTTAGGGATACAAATAAGGAAAAGAACTAGACTTTGCCCTTAAAGAGTTTACAATCTTAACTGGGATAGACAACATACAAAGAAATCTGTAAAAGGTTGGAGTTGGGGGAGCTTCCCAGGGGAACCAGTGCAGAAGGATGGTGTTCTGTGCAGGACAAGTTAAGTAAAACTGCCCTTAGAAGATGGAAGAAGGGGTGAGCATTGGGAAGAATTTAATGCTCCATGCTCAGCCCTCCTATCACAAGGGAAAGTCAAGTAAGCTGAGTTGAGAAGGTGTTAAGTATCAAAATCTGAGTTGGGAAATCTAAAATTGGGATCCACATACAGAAAGATGACATTGAATAGTAAATGTTATTTTATTTTTATTTTACTTTTTTTTTTGTTTTTTGCAAGGCAATGGGCTTAAGTGACTTGCCCAAGGTCACACAGCTAGGTAATTATTAAGTGTCTGAGGCCAAATTTGAACTCAGATCCTCCTGACTCCAGGGCCAGTGCTCTATCTAATGTGTCACCTAGCTGCCCTAAGAATAAATGTAATAATTGTAATAAATACTATATATAATATATATAATATGTAATATCCCTTCCCAATATTTTCCAATACTATATATAATAAGTAATATATATTAAGTAAATTATAATAAGTAATATAACAAGAATAAATTATTGGATTTTATAGGATTAAGATTATTATTATTATTGGATTAAGAGACTGGTTTTGGAGGCTGAGACCTTGATCTCAAACTCTGTCTCTGCCATTTAGCAGTTCTGTGACCTTGGGCAAAATCACTTAACCTTTCTGAGTCATATTTTCCTCCTCTAAAAAGCAAGGGGATTAGATTATGTGATATTTAAGGCTCCTTCCAGCTCTAAATCTGATCAATTAACAAACCTAAAAGGTTTAAAAATGAGGCACCAGATTCTATAATTATGAATAGAGTGGAAAACTTCAGCTCATGAGAAAAGAACCTTTTAATGGATGGAAAATATCACTAAAAGAAAAAAAATCCCTAGCAATTAGAGTAGTCCCAAAGTAGAATAGACTCCTTGAGAGGTCCTTGTTATTAGAGGTCATCATCTTGAGACAGCTGGAGACATTTTTGGGGATGCTGTAGAGGGAATACTGCTCAGGTATACATGGAAAACTTGATTTCCCTTCCAGTGTTTAGATTTTGTGAAGTCAGTATTTAGTTGTTCTAAACTCTGTTTTAAAACGATGATTGAGAATAAAAAAAATTTCTAGATCTCTGACTCCCATTTCAGACCATTGTAGGTCCATTCTTTCAGAGAAAACTCATGGAATTAACTATTTACTTTTGGCATTTTAATTTTGAATAATACTTCTCAGATGATTCAGAGTTTTGTTTCTCTAAAAAGAAGTGAGGAGGATAGATTAGAGAGTTGGTTCAATCAACCTGTGTTATTTTTTAATTTAAAATCTTCTTAAAAGTGTAATGTTTTTAGACTTTTATTTGAAGTTTCACTTTATCATAAGGAATTTCTCTTGTCTCTTAACAGTTGCTTGGTTTAGACTAGTCAAGGGAATCAATTCTAATCTTCTCTATAGAAGGACTTGCTAGTTATATGATTTAATCATATTCATCTCCAGGTTTCTGGAAAGCTTTGACCTTCCTCTCTGACCATCCCTACATAAGCAAGTTGAGTTCCCTTGTTGATCATCCATTAATGATCTGTTGTGATGTCCCAGTGTCCTATTAAAGTTAAAAGAAACTTTTATTATGCCAGAGGAATATAAGCTCTAGTAGGTTCTCACAAACTGGAAAGATTTTAAGCATGGTTCAGTGGTAAACTGACCATCTAGTGTCTGAGGATTAAATTAGCTAAGTTTCAGAAAGTCCTCTCATCATTACCTAAGGTAGGGCAGTTGATGAATTATTTGGTTCATGTTTATCTACCTTTTCCCTATAGTATGATAATTCTATTCTTCACTAAATATTCAATTTCATTGACTCATAATTCATCCATTCAAACTATAGCAGCTTATGTCACCATCAAATTGTATAGGATCTGAACTGAAGGAAAAAAAAGTATCTACTTGGATAGAATCACAGATCTTTTGAAGTACTAAGGAAATATTTAGGTGATAATAAATTTGGTCTCCTGATTTGCAGAGTAGGTTAGTTGAAATATTTTTCTCATTTAATTTTCTCATTCTCATTTCTCATTTTTATAGGTTTGCATAATCATTTATTAGTGATGCTTTAGCTTCACAGCATCATAAATACTGAACTGGAAAGAAACTTAGAAGCCATCTAGTCTACCTTCTTCCTTCCCCTCCCTTATTTTCTAAGCAGGGAACCTGAAGCCCAGAAAAGCAACAGTGAGAGAATACAACTATATTTAGAGTTGAGAAACCTTCAATTTGTATCTCACTTTTGACTTTTATTAAGCTTTATGACCATGAGCAAGTCACTTAAATTCTCTGAACCTCAATTTCCTTATCTTTTAACTGACAATAAGAGTACTAATTTCTCATGGTTGTTGTGAGGTTCAAATGAGAAAATATATAAAGTACTTTGAAAGCTCTCAAATATTATATGAATATGAATTATAAATTTGCCCAAGGGCATACAAAACTAGAATCAAGCCCCTGGCATCTGACTCAAAATCAAGAGCTATAGTACCCCACTGCTTCCCATGTTAATATAATCCATCCTCAATCAAAACAATATGTTTTAACCTACCAAATTTCACTGCTTCCCATGTTAATATAATCCATCCTCAATCAAAACAATATGTTTTAGCCTACCAAATTTAGAAATAGACTTACACCACTGCTTATGTCAAGTGACAAAGGAAGTATAAATCCTTGATCTAGAAATGGGCCTTGCAATTTGTGGTTTCATTATATTTTATTATTTTTGTGATTAAAAGTTATATGTATTTATAAAGGCTATGGGGATTTACTTCTAGATGTGCTTATAAATTTAGTACTAATGTGGAGACTTATTTACTATATATGATTTTAATTATGTCTTCTTTTGCCCTCCCTTTCCCTTCTTCTTCCTATTTCACTAGGCTAAATATGGTTCAGTCTCTTCAACCAAATCTTAACATTCTGATGTCTGCCTTTGTATGAGATCCAGCTTGTAAATGTGGTACCCAGGTTGGAGATGAATATGGGGTCTATCTAGTACAGAATCTAGAATTATTTCACATCTTCTGAATGCTGAAGGAAGCTCTGGCATGAGGAAGGAACTGAGGCATAATGTGAAGACCAGAGAGTGTGAACAGAGTCAAGAAGGAGATCCTGAGCTCAGTAGAGAGATGAAGTAGAGCTGAGAAGAGAAATTAAATAGCAGGAGGTGACTAGTGATGGTAGGGAAGGCAATTTAAATGGAGTGATAGGCATGGAAGAGAAATTTCACAAAGGTAAGGGAGTGTATGATAAGGAAGTAGGAGTAGAATGTAGATACTGCTTTGACTATGAAATGAAAGTGAATTACAAATTGTTGAGATGGTGTTTTTTGTTATTGTTTTTCTTAAATACAGAAGACCAGAGCATCTTTGAAAGTATATGGTAAGAAGCTATTAGATAAAAAGATTTAAGATAGTAGCGAGTAATGTGTAAAAACCAGGATCTATGGAGGAGAATGATAGAAATGGGATCCTTAACACAGATGGTTAGTTTTTGAAAGGGAATCTGTTCCTTTGAGACTATGTGTATGACTGACCCAAGTGGAAAGGACATAAAAGAACACCTCAGACTCATATTTGAACAAAAATCCCTTCCATGACATCCTCAAGAAGTGGATATCCAGATGCTTGAGCTTACATTTCAAGACAGATCACTCTATTGTTGGACAGATCTGATTGCTAGGAAGGTTTTCCTTCTCTCAGGTCAGAATCTGTCTCTCCACACAATATTCTAGATATAGTCTGGCTAGGGTACAGTGCAGCAAGATTATTACCTGGACACTATTACCCTCTTAATGCAATTGAAATGTTCTGGACATTATGCTACTCCTAATGGAACCCAAGATTGCATTAGTATTTTTTTTTTGGCTGACATTCAGACCGCATACAGACACAGGAGAAAGAGAGTAAACAAATCTATGTGAGCTTGGCTGAAGCCACACCCACCAAGCAACAGAAATTTGCTCTAAAATGCAGGGGCAGGAGAAGTGGAAAAGCCAGACATGGAACAATAATCACTCAGGCAATACAGATGAGGCTTCTTTTTACTAGCTGATGCCCCCAAGAGCAGGCAGCTGACAATTAGCCTTTGAAAGCAAGAGATCTGAGAAGAGTAATCCCATTCTAGCTGTGAGAGGTTATTGCAGCATGAGAAGCTATACAGAATCACAGTTGGAAAGCTGGTGAAGGACAGTGAATGAGGAGGCTGTGTCCTTTTTTTGACTAATTCCACCATAAAAGGGGTTATTATAGATTGCTGAGGTTTCATGAAATTGGATGGGGGAAAAATGACATCTTTATACTTTCCATAACCTTTCACTGACAGCATTTCCTTCAAATATGAATATAGGCAACAAATCATATTCTGAAAAGGGTCTTAGGCTTCACAAGACTGCCAAAGGGGTTCTTGATGCAAACTCTTAAGAAGCCATGATCGGTAGGGTAGGTCTGAGCTGGGACTCTGACAAAGAGTACACTAAAGGCAGCTTACCTTTATGGTCCTTGTCCTCTGGTGGGATGACTAAGTCAAGGGCAGGCCTTTGAATCCTTCCTGCTCCTCACATATATAAGACAGAAAGACAGAGATCTCCTGGAATAAAAGAAGTTCTCAAACCATTTCCCTTTGACCCCAATTCTAAGTTGTAGTCCAAGAATAAGTATTTTTCCAACTAGAAAAATTAGAGTTCTGGCCACAGATGATATGGGGCAGATTTTCATGATAAACAGCTTTAAATATGTGTTCTGTTAGCATGTCTCCTTAAAGATTACCAACATGAATGGAATAGGTTATTATTGAATCAGAAGAAATAACAAATAGTAATTAAGAGAAATATGGGAAGACTTATATGAGCTAATTTAGAGCAAAATACGGAGATCCAGGAAAATAATAAACATGATTATAATACTATGAATGAAAACAACAATGAAAGAATTATTTGCAATGACTAATCTTGAACCCAGAAAACAGATGAATATTAACAAAAATATAAAATGTACAAATAAAGAAAACCAGAAAGAGAATTTAAATAAGCCAATATAAGAAAAAGAAATTCAGTAAGTCACAAATGAACTCATAAAAGTAAAAAAAAACAAAAAAATAAATAGGGGGCAGAGCCAAAACAGTGGAGAAATATATGAGCTCTCCCTAAAATCCCTCAAAAACCTTTAAATGATGCTATAAAACAATTCCTGGAGCAGAAGAATCCACAAAAAAAAGATGGGGTGAAATAATTTTCCAGCCAAAGACAATGTAGAAAGTCAACAGCTACTTCTAGAATTCTCAGCCCACAAACAACATGGTGAGGGTTGGGGGGGGGGAGCCTCAAACAACTAGTCAGAAGATTACAGGGTCTCTTTGCTAGCACTGAGACAGGGATCAGTTTCTTTGGTCATGCTCAGATCCAGGTCACAGTTCTGGGTGGCAGTCCCAGGGTGAGGAGGAGCACTAGAACACCAAAGCTTGTAGCCACAGTGGAACTAGAACCTCATCATGTTCCAGGGCAGAAAAGAGTGCTTATAGTCAATCACAGATCAGAGCATAAGCCAGAAGAGGAGTAAATATATCTCTTATTAAATCATACATAGAAAAACTGAATACGTAAGTCCCTAGAAGTGTCTCTGAAAAAATCTGAACAAAACCCTTAAATTTGGTTGTTTTGTTGTTGTTGTTTTTTGTTTTTTTAGGTTTTTGCAAGGCAAATGGGATTAAATGGCTTGCCCAAGGCCACACAGCTAGGCAATTATTAAGTGTCTGAGACCGGATTTGAACCCAGGTATTCCTGACTCCAAGGCTGGGGCTTTATCCATTGCGCCACCTAGCAGCCCCTAAAACCCTTAAATTTGGGACACTGAGTTCTCCACCCTGGAAGCAGAGTCCTCCTACTTTAACAAAGAACTAAAAATCAAGAAAATAGGCTGGGGGGATGGGCAAACAATAGAATAAAATTCTGATCATAGAAAGTTATTATGTTGATAAAGAAGATCGAAACATATACAGATTATAACAAAGTCAAAGCTCCTCTATCCAAAGACTCCAAGAAAAATACGAGTGGTCTCAGGTCAGGTTCACAAAAGATTCTGAAAATAAAGTTAGAGGAAAAATTGGCAAGAGAAATGAAGTGGAGGAAAAATCATGAAAAATGAGCTAACTTGTTGGTAAAGGAGAAAAAAAAATGAAGAAAATAACACCTTAAAAAAACAGACTAAACCAAATGGAAAAAGAGGCAGAAAAATTCACTGAAAAATTCACATAAAAAAGTCAAATTGGTCAAATGGAAAAGGAGGTAAATAGAATAGGGAAATTATAAGGGATTTAGTAAAGTTAAACTGTTTATATTCCTACATGGGAAGATACTTGGAACTCATTAAGAACATTCTCATACTAAGGGCAATTAGGAGTGTATCTATGTATCTATACATATACATATATCTATACATGGATAGAGAGTACAGATGTGATTTGAATACAAAGGAATGATATATATGATAGAGCACAGGTGTGATTTAAATACAAAGGAATGGCATATATGTATATGTATATATATGGATAGAGAGCACAGGTGTGATTTAAACACAAAAGAATGGCATATATGTATATGTATATATATGTATAGAGAGCACAGGTGTGATTTGAATACAAAGGAATGGCATATATGTATATGTATATATATGGATAGAGAGCACAGGTGTGATTTAAACACAAAAGAATGGCATATATGTATATGTATATATATGTATAGAGAGCACAGGTGTGATTTGAATACAAAGGAATGGCATATATGTATATGTATATATATGGATAGAGAGCACAGGTGTGATTTGAATACAAAGGAATGATATTCAAAAACTAAAATTAAGGGGAGAGAGAGGAATGTAGTGGGAGAAAGGAAAAGGCGGAATGAAGTAAATATCTCACCTAAAAGAGGCAAGAATCTCCCAAGTCCAATGGTTCTTGGAGTAGATTTGTATTTTCTTTATCAAGGCGGCATGTTTTCCTGCGCATTCCTACGCAGGACTTGTAAGGAGTGAGATGAAGAGGCCTCTGGGCTCGGCAGAGCCACAGGACGACCTCTCACCGGCGAGGCATCGGCGGGCATGGCTGGCACCGCTTACTCGTGGGCCTGCTCTCACGGTCCCGGGCTTCGGGAAGCTTCTTTTCTGTCTGGAGCCACCACGTGCACATCTGAGTCCACGCAGGGAGACACAGATCCGCGTGGGGCGGGGAGGGGCAGAGGGCGGCGGCGGTGCGGCGGGCAGCGGCCCGGGGTGCCCGCCTGGGCGGCCGTGCCCGGCGGCGGGGCGCACTCCTGGCACCTCGTGCCCGCTCCGGGGCCGCTCGAGGCCCGCAGCTCGCCGCCCCGGGCCAGGCCCTGCCCCCGCCGGCCGCGGGCTTCCCGGGCCCCGGGCCGGGCCGTGGGGGGCGACGCTGGGCGCGTGCCCGCGGCTCTGACTGGCACATGTGCGTGGGGGTGGGTCGGGGGGGCCCAGCCGGGTGGCGCCAGGCGCGTGGGGAGCAGTCACCCGCCTCGCCCGAGGGGCGTCAGCCAAGGTCAAGGTCACCCGGCCCAGTGGGGGGGCCACAGACGATCCGGGGTCCGCGGTGGGGGGGGGCGGCCCGAGGCCTCCGTAGGCCCCGCCCCCGTGCGGACCCTTGGGCCGCGGGCCCTTCCAGGGAGCGGGGCGGGCGAGGGGCGTGGCGTGGCAGGGCGTGGCGGGCGAGGGGCGTGGCGTGGCGAGGCGTGGCATGGCGAGGGGCGGGACGTGGCGACCGAGGGGCGGGGCGTGGAAGGGCGTGGCGTGGCGAGGGGCGGAGCGTGGAGGGGCGTGGCATGGCGAGGGGCGGGACGTGGCGGCCGAGGGGCGGGACGTGGCGGCCGAGGGGCGGGACGTGGCGGCCGAGGGGCGGGGCGTGGCGGGCCCGGGGCTGTCCGAGTGCGGAGCTCGGAGCTGTCAGACGCGGCCCGGGGGCGCAGGCCGCGGGGAGGCGGGGCGGGGCGGGCCAGGGGCGGGGTCAGCCTCGGGGCCGGCCGCCCATGCGCAGTGCGGACCCGGGGGCGGGGCGAGGGGCGGCTGCGCGTGCGCGGCCGCGGGGCGCCCGGGGCGGGGCGGGGCCGGGGCTCTGGCCGGGGAGGGAGGGCGGGAGGGGTGGGAAGGAGCGGAGGAAGGGGCGGCGGCGGCTGAGGAGGCCGGAGGCGGCTGCGGGGGCTGCGGGAGCGGCGGCGGCGGCGGCGGCGGCGGCGGCGGCGGCGGCGCGAGGAGGAGCCCGGGCTCGGGGCAGCCGCTGCGCGCCGGCCCGGCCGGAGGGCATGTGACTGCGGCCCCGCGGCTCCTGCCTCCGCCCCACGGCCCCGGGCTCCTCCCGGCGGACCGGGCCCGGAGACGCCGCTCGGGCCGCCGCGCCCTCCCGGGTGAGTGCCTGAGGCAGCGGGCGGGGGCCGGGCCGGGGCCGGGGTCGGGGCCGGGGCCGGGGCCGGGGCCGGGGCCGGGGCCGGGGCCGGGGCCGGGGCCGGGGTCGGGGCCGGGGTCGGGGTCGGGGTCGGGGCCGGGCCGGGGTCGGGGTCGGGGCCGGGCCGGGGCCGGGGTCGGGGTCGGGGTCGGGGTCGGGGCCGGGCCGGGGCCGGGGTCGGGCCGGGGCCGGGTGGGCGTGTGCGCAGGGCGAGGCTCGGCCCGCGGCGGGGCGGCCCCGTTGGGCGCGGCCCGGGCACTGCCCCTGCCCCTGCCCCTGCCCGGCCCTCCGCGCCTTCCTCTCTCCGGGCCCGGGAGGCCTCCTCAGGCCGCGGGGCCCGGGGCCGCCCCCCGGTGTAGTGCCCGCGCCGTGGGCCCCGTGTGCCCACCCAGAGAGCCGGGCACTGACCGAGCGAAGGCCGGAGGTCAGGCGGCGGCCTGAAGGGGATGGGACTTGCCCAAGGTCACAGGGCCAGCAAGCGCCCCTCACCCAGGGGCGCCCCCAGAATAGCCACAGAACCTGGCTGTCTGTCAGTCCCGCTGCGCATCCGGTGCTGCGTCCGCTGCTCCCTCCAAACTTAGGAAGAGATTGACAGATGGCAAACAGATATCAGTTGTAAAACCGAAATCCATCATAGAAACAATATGCCGACTAAAAGCAGAAGATTGACAAACAGAAATGGTAAAAACCGAAATCCCTCGTAATCCATAATAGAAGAAAGGCTGCTGACTAAAAGAGATTGGCAAATGACAAAAAGATATGAATTGTAAAAACCAGAGTCCATCATAATCTATAATAGAAGAAAGTCTGCTGACTAAAAGGAAGCGATTGACAAAGAGCCAATATACATTGTAAAAACCAAAATCCATAATAATGCTTAATAGAAGAAGATATACTGACTAAAAGGAAGAGATTGACAATTGACAAATAGCTATAAATTGTAAAAAACTGAAATCCATAGTAATTATAATAGAAGAAAATATGCTGAGTAAAGGTAAATCATAATTTATATAAATCGATGGAGGCTGACTCTTGCCACTTTCCTCTATGCATTAAAATGTTACACAAGCAGTTTTTCTTTTGGCAAGAGTGTCCAGGAACCAGATTTCTTAGACCACAGTTTTGTGGTAGATTCTGTTATCTTCCTGACTTCATAGTTTCATCCTCTCCTAGGTACAATGAACTTTGTAATTATGTTATGGCAAACAATATTATATCTGCCTGTACCATTTTAACTGAATAAGATTCCTGAATTTAACAGGACAGTTCCAAAATGATACCATTCGTATTTCATGCTTTCATGCTTGTGATTGCTATACCATAAGAATATAAACTTTTAAGATTAATACCCTTGAAGTTTTTTTTTCTTTTTTTTATATGTTACTGTTAAGAGACATCTTGTGAGTCAAGGTTCTGTTTTCAGGAGTCAGGAAGACCAGGTTTTGCCTCTGATACCAACTATCTGTGTGACAAAGCAAATTACTTAAACTCTCAGTGCCCCAAGAATAGCTAATTTTTTGATATCTTTTGCTTTTATAGCACTTTGATTTACACATATATCCCTTCCCAAGAAACTTTCCCTTATAACAAAAAAAAAAACAAGGGGAAAAAAGGCAGCATAGCAAAACAAAGCAACATATCAATAAAGTCCCAAGGAATTCTTTAAGACTCTAAAACTACTGAATTGCTGATCTGCATTGATGAGGGAGTGTTCATACTGGGAGTTCTGCATTCCTATGAAATTGCAGGCCTTCCAAATTCTGTATTTTGCAGTTTTTACTAATGCCTTCCAATTTTTAAAACCTCAAACCATTTGATCATCTATCATTCCTTCATCATTTTCTTCATAGTTGTTACCTTTTTTCTTCCATATTCTTTTCACTGTTGTCATTTTTTTTTCAATCCTAGGCTTCATCTTTAATTCTATCCACGTTAAACCTTTTAGCTAGAATTTTCAAATTTTATCCAATTGATGCACTTTTAATCTAGTGTCAAAATAATATTATTCATTGTCATTTATCTAAGGTTCTATAATTTCATCCATGTGTGTTTCCTCCTAAAACTGACAAAGTTTGAAACCCTTCCGTATCTTTGTAGATGGTATGAATTGCTTTGACAGAAAAGAAAAAAAAAATTAACTGTTGCCCATTTCCTTGGTGATGATGAGCATGTGTAAACTGACTGACTTGTCTTTAGGTCTTCCTTTGACCAAGACCATACCAAATGCTTTTCATCTTGGTGTAGAATCTGCTAGTTTTATCTTCACTAACATATTGTTCAAGAACCTTAAAACATGTCCCTATCAGGATGAGGTATCAAAATAGGACTTTAATGGATGTGTGTCACACTAGGGCTCCTTATTTTCAATGGAGATACATCATTATCCTCTACCAAAGACCATCTTGAACATAGTCAAGACATGGATCCAAATTCATGAATGAATTTGTTTTAAGTACACATTTGTAGTGGACAGTGATGTGTTTGGGAGTCGGGTAGGAAATACAAAGTTTAAAGGGCTTTCCTGATGGACTGGTAGGGCAGCTTTGACAACCATATGTAAACATTGTTACATGGTAAGTACCTTAGAGAACACTTTTTGTTACTCCTTTAGTGATAAATCCATCATTTTACATGGTCTCATAAAGAACTACATTTTTCAGTCTTTAATGCCTTTATGTCAGTTTGCTAAGGTACTAGCCTGTCATCTAGTGAAAATTAGTTGGAATTGCAGGCTACTTTTGAAAAGTGTTTTTCTATTCTAACCCTAACTTTAAGATCTAAAAATGTTTTAAAATCTTTTTGCCTGATATAAGGAACTTTAGAGAAAAGGAAGACAGTTTTCTACATTTTCCTATGTAGATTTATTAAAATACCAGGGATAACCAATGCTCCTCTAAATTCTAAAAAAAATAAGGAAAATTATTGTTAATTAAAATGGGTACTGTTTTCAGTAGCTAGCATATTAATTTTTAGGTCCCATTGTTGAGATAGTGGAGTCCTTTTTTTTTCAAGTGCTGAATGTATAATTTATAATAATCCATTTTGTGGAAATTAGAAATTTTTTAAAAATAAAGTTTAAATTATTTATAGATGCTTATAGAAATTCTCTCTGCTTTTTTGGCAGATTGTTTTGTATCCTTTCACCCATACTTAGAATGTTCTCACTCCTCTTCCCTTGTCTCCTGGCTTCCTCCAGGTCTCAGCTAAAGTTTTGCCTCCTGCAAAAAACCTTTTCCCTTGTCTTCCCTTTAACATTGCTTCCAGTATTTAGTTATGAGTTTGTTTTTCCCATTAGATTGAGCCCCTTGAGAGTGGAGACTTTTTTACCTTTCTTTGTATCCCTTAGTACTTAGTCAAATGACTGGCACATAACAAATGGATTTGTGAGCAGCAACACTAGTGTTGGTACACCACTTCTCTTAGGCAGATGTAATCCTCTTGATAAAATTTAATTGAGTGTGTTTAGGTACTGAGGCTGAAAAATTAATCATTTTTCAGCCAACATGCTGTCAAGTCATCCTCAGATGACAAGACAAATAGTACACCATCAGGGTTCTGTGAGAGCTTTTCTAGTTGTACAGGACCAGCCCAGCTAGAACTTATATTCTGCTGGCATAATTTTTAAGAATGTGAGGATGAGTTAACTGCTTAGAATTTTGGTCATATCTGTAATTTATTTGGTAAACCCTTGAATGGGAACACTACCTCCTCACCCCACAATCATAACATTATTTCAATGGGAAAACACTTTATGTCAAACTGTTTTATGATGTAGTTTCCTTTAGTGTATATGGACAAAAGAAGGCATTGCTGCTGCAGTCTTTTATCTAATTGTTAACTACTACAACAAACCTTTTTAAAAATAATTTTAAAATGCATTACTGTGGAGCAGTGGCTATTTGATGCCCTCAAGTGTTGGATTATTCTGGGTTCACATTCTAGTCTTTATGTTTTTACTTTTTAAAAAAATCGATGAAGATACTTTTGTAATATATTATTTATTTCAGTGACTTAATTTATTGTATTGTGCTGTATAAGTGCATATATAGGTCTTGTGGGAGTAAATCATTGGTTTGCCTTTCCTTCACACCACCATATATAATGTATGCCTGCCCACAATCCTGAACATTATTGGTGGGATATCTTAATTGTCAGACATCTATTCCTTTAGTGGCTATTGCATGTAAGAGGTCATTTGTTTATACCCTTCCACTACGCCACCTAGCCGCCCCGAATTTCTTGTATTTTATACTACTCAGGTTTTTCAGTTTGTCATATTCTTCTGGGAGAACTTCTCTTAAGTCATCTCTAGGCATCCTTTTAACAAGGTCACACTTTGGTTTATAAAGGATTCCTGAGTGTATTTTTTGTCATTTCTTGTTTTTTCTTTTATTTAAGGCAGTGGGGTAAAGTGACCTATGCAAGGTCACACAAGCTAGGCAGTTATTAAGTGTCAGAGGTTGCATTTGAACTCAGGTCCTCCTGACTCCAGGGCTGGTGTTCTATTCACTGTGCCACCTAGCTGGCCCCTGTGTGTATTTTTTTTTTTAATAATACTGCTTTTTGATTCTTTTCCACCAGATTTTTCTCACTTTATTATTTTTGTATTTTATACCTGTTATTTCATTTTCTTAACCTCTTGCCATTTCCTTAGTATTTTGGATACTGAGAATGAATAAAAAAAAACAACTGTTTGATTTTAAAGTTCTATGAAAATAGATGTGAAATATTTCTAATATGAAAATTCTAATATATCTGTTGTATTTCTCATCTATAGTTTATAGGTCTCCTCTGCTTCCTAAGTTCAGGGAATAGTATTAGGGATTTTGATGGGTAATTCAGTGACAGTGCCTGATCTCCCTACCCCCTTTTTAAACTGGGAAATAATGAAGTAAATTCAAGCCTAGTTAGTTGTTAATTATTTAAAGAGTTTTAAACCAGGGACAGCATTGAAACAGCATGATTTCTTAGTAATGTATAAAGCTCCAAAAACACCTACCACATTTCAGGATTCACACATTGATCTTTTTTCTGCTGTCTTTTTCCTCAGGGAATGATGGGTAGTAGATACCCTTTCCCAGTGGTATGATAGAAAAATATTATACCTGCCTTACATATATATGTACTTTTTCTCCTCCCCAGAAAGAAAAGGGGTGGGAACAGTTCCTTGTTGTAAGAAATGTTTGTTGATTTCCTCTATTTTGTTACAAGTATTAGCAGAATCATCTGGTTTAGCTGAATCTCAGAGCAAGCTTTCTGCAAGTTCTTTATCTCCAACTTCTTGTAATACTTTCAGTCAACCTATACTCCAAACTTCTGCTGTTGGCTTTATCTGCCCTCATCTTTGCTTAGCAAGGAAGTTTTGTTTGCCAATTTGAGGTAGTTTTAATGGCCATGTATTTATTAAACTTATCTACAAAATAATGATAGTCAATGTAATTGCTTTTATACTTGTCCAGAGTCAAACGTGTTTAAAAGGTGGGGTGAGAGCTGCTGTTGTAATTCCCCAAATTTACCTACTCTTTATCCTTTCTTATAATTTGATGATAACTTAGACTTAGAAAGTAAGATGACTGTTATATTTATAAATAGTCATTTGATTAAAATGCACTTTCACTCTAATAATGATTTGTGTTTTGTTCATTTGTTTTCAGTCATGACTAATTCTACCGTTCATCCCATTTGGAGTTTTCCTGGCAAAGATACAGAATTTGCCATTTCCTTCTCCAACTCATTTTACAGATGAGGAAACTGAGTCAAACCGGGTGAAGTGACTATCCCAGGGTCACACACTTAGTAAGTGTCTGAGACCAGATTTGAACTTTGGAAGATGAGTCTTCCTGAACTCTTATCTATGCACTACTGCTCTAGTATTTATATAAGCAACTTCTAAGTGTGAGGCATTGTGCCAAATGCTTTACAAGTATTCTCTCATTTGATCCTTTCTACATGCCTAGAGGGTAGATGCTGTTGTTATCCTTATTTTACTCTTGAGTAAATTGAGCAAGAACGAGCCTAAGTGCCCATGGTCACATACCTAGGAAATGTCTGAGGTTGAATTTGAACTCTAGTCTCATGGCACTTAGCTGTCCCTATTATTCCATCTGCCATTTTTTAATGTGATTCAGTGCTTGCTACCTGGAGCACCTTTGGAATTTCTTTTTGAAGGATCACCTGCCTGTGGTACAAATTGAAGAGGGATTCTTCTCAATAGATGATATCTTCTAGATATTCCTACTTGAGGATGACATTGTGGTGCTTGATGCATTGACCATAATGTCATGCTCAGTGCTGGTTGTATTTCAGAAGTGATGGATGTCTAAGGCAAGCATTTATCTTCCCCTATTTTATGCTTCATTTGATATTGATAATTAAAGGTTCATAGAACAAAGTTAACTCTGTTACATCTTTCAGGACATCTTGAGTGATTGTGGCAGATAAAGGGGAGACATTTTGTTAGAAAAGTTTCTTTAAGGTGGTGATTTACTCTAATGAGTTAAATATGTTTTTTTCATGTCAACAAACTTTATACTGTTAGGTCAGTTTGGGGACTTGAAAGATATAATCTCCTATGGAATATTGTTTTGAAAAGCTTTGTTTTTCCATTATACTTCCATTAACTATTCCCTTGATATGAATGTGGATTTATCTTCATAAAACTTTTAAAAAATAAGCATGAGGGTTGATAGATTTTCTTGTCTTTTATTTATTTTTTTTGGATGGTAAAAAGATCCAAGATTTGTTCATGCTTTATTTCTCTTTTCTAGAAGCAAAGCTAGTGAATTCATGTCTTGTTCCTAATGATAATTTTTAACTTTTAAAAAGTCAAATGAATGACAAAGGAAATTGCTATTTTGAATTATAGATTTAGAGCTGGAAAAGACCATAGAGTTACTCTTTTTACATACAGTTAGTTATACAGGGAAAAAAAAATGAAAAAAAGGGGAAAGTAACTGCTATATTAGACTTTGATTAAGGAGGAGAGGAAAATTGGGCTTATTATGACATAGTTTTAGGTGTAAATATTAAAGGATTCAGAAAAAGTTTGGGTGGCATTACATGGTCTTATATTCATGTGGTCTAGGTGGAGTCCTGAGACATAAACTGAAATATAATAAAAAATTGCAAAGGAAAGGAAAAGCTCTTGGAAAATGCCTAAGTAAAAAGATAAGGAAGTCAATGGCCAAGTGTAATTTAAAATGTTGATTTAATTAAAAATATTTATAGTCCCATAATAACATCAAACTCTCAGAGAGAGCTTAAGGATAAAGAGATTTTTTTCTAGGTATATTTGAGAAAAGAGAACAATCAAAGAGTATGTGTGTGGTTAGGATTAAACAAACAAAGAGATTAGGCAAAGAAAAAAAATGCTTAATTTAGATATAGAAGGGCCTTAGAGATCATACAATGTGACCCCTTATTTTACAGATTAGGAAAAGATGTGACTTAAATAACAAAGTCAAGATTTGAACCTGCAGAAACTGACTCCAAATCCAATGTATTTTCTACTATTTTTTTGTCTCCGGAGAATGGTCTTTAGACTAGAAAAGAGAGAGTAAGAGTACTTAATAGGGAATTGGAATCCAAGATTTGTTTTTTCATTTGATACTTTATTTTTCCAGTTACATTTTATAAAGTTTTTCAGCATTTATCCACATGCATATTTAAAAGTTACATGATTTCAGAATCCTAGATTAGTAAGACTTTTTTATGATTATTTAGCTGCTGTCTTTCAAGTCCCTAACCTCAGTCATTTGACATTGCATGGTAGCAAAAAACATGATGTCTATAATTATTGAGCAGTGTTAGTTACCTTGAAGAAGAGGCAGCAGGATTATAGAAAAGAAAATATTTTACAAGTTTCTCAAAAGGGAAGAAAATAATGAGGTTGAAGTGCCAGTTCCTGAAAAACTAGTATTTATTATCAAAAAGAAGCTTAGAAAGGAAAGTAGTGATGACTTAAGAGCTAGTATGGTTTCTTCAGGATGAGATCATACCAGTCATATCTCATTTCTTTTCTTGTCAGGCTCACTAGAGTGGTCACTCATAGAAATAAGGTAGATAAATTTGAACTTAGATTTTTGCAAAGGTTTAGACAAAATCTCTTATGCTATCCTCCTAGACAAAATGGGAAGATGAATGTAGATGATAGAATAGTTGGGGAAATTTAGAACTGATTGAATCTACCTCAGATCCAAAGAATAATAATAATAATCAATGACTGAATATAACTTTTGCTTTTGATGATACACCTTAAGAAAGCTATTGACAGGCTAGAACATGGCTGCCAGGATGTATATTTTAAGCCATGCCATATGAGAGTCAAGTGAAAGAACTAGGGGAACTCAGCATAGAGAAGAAAAGATGTCGTGGGGGAAGGGGAATGGAGAAGAAGGCAGTGGTAGCGGTCTTCAAGAATTTGATGGACTTACATTAGGATAGGCATTACATGTTCTGACTGGTCCAGTGGTTAGGAACAAAAGGTGGAAATTGCAGAGGTAGATTTTGTTCAGTTTAAGGAAAACATATCCCATTAATTAGAGATCTAAAAGTTGATTCTGGAAAAGGAAATGGCAAAACACTTCAATATTATCTCTACCAAGAAAATCCTAAATGAGTACATGAAGAGTTAGATGTTATTGAAAAAAGGACTGAACAACAACAAAGAGTTGAGTGCCCTGCCTCTAGAGGCAGAGCTCTCTCAGGTTGAGGTTGCTATAAGCTGAAGGATGCTAAAGAGTATTCCCATTTATGTGCTGGTTGAATTAAGTTATTTCAGTGATATGATTCTTCCCAAATCTAAAAATTTATGACTCTAGAAAATGTTATCAGATTTCCCAGATAAAAAGTGGAGTGTTGAGACAAAGGAGTCTTGATTCCTTTTTTTTTTAAATGTTAAATAAGTATTTTTAGGGAAAATACTGGGGATGAAAATTTGATGTACAATCCTCATTTCAGAAACTATTTTTCTTTCTTAGAGTTTCTAGGGTGTATATAGTCTCAGAAAACAGTAAATATTTCAGCATAGAAGGACTCCCAGTGATGACCCTATGGTAGAGGGGAAATCTTGTTCAGGTACTGACTGGACTGAATTCCTATATTTCCATCCAGTTCTGAGATTCTTTAAATCTATGAAGTATTAGTGATTTTTCCATGTACTTATGAAGTTTCTAATGAATAAAATATTGGTCAGTTGCTAATCATGTTTTAAAAAAAACAAGCACCCTTAGAATAACACTTTAGTCATCTGGTAGAAATTTTTTTTTTCTTTTTTAAAGATTTTATTTTTGAGTTTTACAATTTTCCCCCTAATCTTACTTCCCTCCCCCACCCCCCACAGAAGGCAGTTTGCCAGTCTTTACATTATTTCCATGGTATACATTGATCCAAATTGAATATGATGAAAGACAAATCATATCCTTAAGGAAGAAACATAAAGTATAAGAGATAGCAAGGTCAGACAATAAGATATCAGGTTTTTTTTTCCCCTAAATTAAAGTTAGTAGTCCTTGGTTTTTGTTCAAACTCCACAGTTCTTTCTCTAGATACAGATGGTATTCTCCATTGCAGACAGCCCAAAATTGTCCCTGATTGTTGCACTGATGGAATGAGTGAGTCCATCAAGGTTGATTATCAGTCCCATGTTGCTGTTAGGGTGTACAGTGTTTTTCTGTTTCTGCTCATCTCACTCAGCATCAGTTCATGCAAATCCCTCCAGGCTTCCCTGAATTCTCATCCCTCCTAGTTTCTAATATAATATTAGTGTTCCATGATGTACATATACCACAGTTTTCTAAGCCATTCCCCAATTGAAGGACATTCACTTAATTTCCAATTCTTTGCCACCACAAACAGGGCTGCTATGAATATTTTTGTTCAAGTGATGTTTTTACCCTTTTTCATAATCTCTTCAGGGTATAGACCCAGTAGTGGTATTGCTGGGTCAAAGGGTATGCACATTTTTGTTGCCCTTTGGGCATAGTTCCAAATTTCTCTCCAGAAAGGTTGGATGAGTTCACAGATCCACCAACAGTGTAATAGTGTCCAAGATTTCCCACAACTCTTCCAACAATGATCATTATCCTTTCTGGTCATATTGGCCAGTCTGAGAGGTGTGAGGTGATACCTCAGAGAAGCTTTAATTTGCATTTCTCTAATAAGTAATGATTTAGAGCAATTTTTCATATGACTATGGATTGCTTTGATTTCATCTGTAAATTGGCTTTGCATATCCTTTGACCATTTGTCAATTAAGGAATGGCTTTTTTTTTTAATTGACTCAGTTCTCTGTATATTTTAGAAATGCGTCCTTTGCCAGAAACGTTAGTTGTAAAGATTGAGACAGTTTCTTAATAGTGAGGGTTTCTGTTCTCGTTTGAGGCAATCAAACCAAAAAGTATATGTTTCTTTGCCAAGTTTTTATACTTGACTATATACTTGAGAACTCTTCTAGGTACTATTCTTCTTCTAGCTATTCTTATAAAACTTAATTTCTTTAAATATTTTGAAGTTTACGTTCTTACTGATTTTCATGTGAAACCTCATAAAACATTTGAACATTTTTTAACTTGATAATTGGCCTATATATACTCCTTTATGATATAAACCAATATTTAGATTCCCCTTTCCACCTAGATTATTAGAATTGCAAAAATATAAAATTTGTAAGGCCTATTTGAAGAAGGAATATGATGTAGTTATGGATAAAAGAAGGAAAGATTTCAGTGAATGTGAAAAACTCTGCAATTGTATTTTTCCATAAGAAAAAATTTAATGTTGTCTGTGCTAAATTTCTCTAAAACTTCCTCATGGCACAGGAGTTTGCTTAGCAATGCAAAAATATAGAATTGTACCTATGGCTAGTGGCATATCATCTCGTGTTTGCTAATATAATTTGTAGTCCTATTTCCCTTGGAGTGTATGGATTTGAATTTTTACTCCACATATGAAAGAGAAATTAATTTTTTGAAATATTGTTGTTATTAGTTAGAATTAATAGATTGTTAAATTTGGATACATTAGGAAACACATTAACCATGACAGTTTGCAAGATGTCCTTATGCATCATAGTTATAAAAGGACAGTAACAATCATGACTAATTTCTGGACTCACTTTATAGTGGAATCCTCAGTATTTTAGAAAAGTTGAGCTGAAACATCTCATTTAGTATATTCATCATTATAATTGATTTTATGTATATATGATGACACTTTTTTTTCCTCCTCTTTGTTTTAGATTCTGTCAACTTTCAAGAACAAATGTGCCCTTTAACTCATGGAAGAAAAACTACAGGTCAAGACATCTTTGGGTTCCAAGTTGCCGAAGTATGGAACAAAATCTGTAGGCAGCACCCTGCAGTCAGTGCCGAATGGGACAGCTGTTAATTTATCAGGGAATTCTACAAGTAACAGTGGCAAAAATTTCTTCAAGCACAATGGCTCTATTAATATGTCTTCCTATTCCTTTAACTGGAGAAAGTCAAATAAATACCAACTCAGTGAGCAAAATACTAGGGACTCTCACTCTACCCATAATTCTTGTGGCAAACTAGATGACCCTGACAAACATGTTAATACTCAAGAAACATTTGGTAAAAGTGGATTAAAGAGGGATTTGAAGAGTGTTTCTTTACTTACATCAAAGATAGCAAAGCCATCCAATATGTTTGTTTCATCTTCAGAGGAGTTAAACCAAAAGACGTTGTGTGGACTATCTAGTTCAGGTAAATTCACCAAACCATCCTTGTTAGGAAGGACTTCATATTCTACTCTTAGTGCTCCAAAATCACAGTTAAATGGATTTTATGGAAATAGATCAACTCTAAGTATGCAAAGGCCTAGAGCAAACTCCTGCACCACCAGAAACAGTTCTGGAGAAAGTTTAGCACAGTCCCCAGACAATATTAAATCTTTTACCTGTGAAAAAATAGTACGGTCACAAAGTTTTTCACATTCCATTCAGAAGTCTTTCCTTCCACTTTCATCTATAACTAGATCACATTCCTTCAACAAGGCTGCAGATCTTGCAAGGCCTTATCAAAACCAACAGTTGTCCATTAGAGTGCCTCCAAGGTCAAGTATGCAGTCAAAAAATGTAAGATCAGAGGTTCTCAATAGAAATGAACATTTAGCATTTGGATTTAATAGGCCCTATGCTGCTTTTTCAGGCTCTGGTTTAAAGAAGTCGGCTTTATCAAATGGCTCAGGGGTGACATCTTTTGACTATAGGTTGGGTCGAACCTCTTTACTGAGCCCAAACAGACCACAGTTTCCTGGGAAAATTATAGTGGATGATAACAAAAATTCAACTAATGACAAATGTGTATTGGAGGACTCCTCAGTTCTGAGTAATGATGGAGTAGTTGAGAAAGAAGAAGACTCGATAGAAAATTACAGTTCTAGAACAGAAAGTAGCCAAGGCATAAATGATAACATGCTGGAGGATGATGCAAAAGTCAGATACCTGAGTGATGATGTGGATGAAATATCCCTTTCATCTTTATCTTCTTCTGATAAGAATGATTTGAGTGAAGACTTTAGTGATGATTTTGTAGATATAGAAGACTCAAATAGAACTAGGGTAACACCAGAGGAAATTTCACTCAAAGAGGAAAATCTTGGAAGTGTTCCACTAGTGGGTCCATTTGATTCTCTGAAAGAAAATGAAAAACCCTTCAGTAAAACTGATGAATGGATAAATATCAGTGTGCCAGGTAAGTGTCTTCATTTTGTCCCCTCTAGAAAGTATTATGTTAGATGTTCTAACTGTTACATGTTTTATAAACATTGAAATTCCAAGAAAATATTCTTTACTAAGGCTAACTTGAATGAATTTTATAGCAAGGCTGAATAGTCAAAGTTGTCAGCTCCTTTTGGCAGTGAAATGTCACAGTGACTAGGATACCAAACCTGGAGTCAGGAAGACCTGGGTTCCAATTTTGTGTCAAACTCTTACTGTGCCCAAGCCCTTTGTTTGCTTCAGTTTTCTGATCTGTAAAATGCTAATGCTAACAATAATAATAATAATAATAATAATACCACCACCACCATATAAATCCCAGAGGTATGAAGTTCAAAAGAGTTAATATCTTTAAGGACTTCACAAACCTTAAAAGTGCTTCTTGTGTTTTCCAAGCTATCTCCCTAGCCAGGCAGGCAGTCTTCCCAGTTTTATGTCTTTCTTATTAGAATCTCTGGCCATGGGATCATACTTTTTGCTTAACTTCCTGTTTTAGTTATATGAATTAGTTTCTAGGACAGGGAGGAAAATAATAACTAAAACTATTTTTCTTTACATACAAAATAAACAAATCTCAATGAAGAATGTAGTTTCAAGCTTGTTAGAAGGTAGAGCCAAGTGGTTACTGACTTTTATAAAGTACTTTATACTTAGTGAAACACTTTGAATCTATCATAGCATTGGAACTCCATAACAACCTGGGAGGTATCCCAAGGATTCTTATTCTCATTTTACAGATAGGAAAATTGAAGTTAGGTTTAAGGACCTAATTCATAGGGTACAGGTGAGATTTAAAATCATATCTTTCTGACCACAAATTTATCACACTGTTCATTTTCCCCTTCTGCCTCTAATTAAAAATGTTTGAGTTTGCATTGTTTTTGTTTTTGCAAGGGAATAGGGAGTTTAAGTGACTTGCCCAGGGTCACATAGGTCATTATAAGTTTCTGAGGTCGAATTTGAACTCAGGTCCTCCTGACTCCTCCTAATCTACTTCACAACTGAGCTGCCCTAAGCTTCCATCTTCTTAATATTTTCTTTATAGCAATGTATAGCACAGTGATAGGCACATAGTAGGTGCTTATTAAATATTTATTGATTGATTTATATTATAAGCTACTTTAACCCATTATTTAAAAATGTACAGTTGTTCCCACTGTAGCCATGTTCAGATTCCATACATTGCTAAGTGGCATATGCTTTCTGGTTGCTCTCCAAGGTAGTTTAATCTTCTTAGACTATAAAAATCTATAACTACTTTTTTCAGTTCTTCATTATTGTTATTTCAGGTAAATTGTCACCAATATCCTATTTGAGTTATTTCCCTCTACATTAGGCAACTAGGTGGTGCAATGGATAGAACACCAGACTTAGAGTCAGGAAGACTCATCTTTCTGAGTTCAAATCCACCTGCAGATGCTTAGCTCTGTAACTGTGGGCACATCATGGAACCTTGTTCAGTTTTCTCAAATGTAAAATGAGCTGGAAAAGGAAATGGCAAACCATTTCATTATCTTGCCAGGAAAATTCCAAATAGGGTCATGAAGTATTGGATACAACTGAACAATTTGCCAGATATGTATCTTGTTAAAATTATTCATTTATTTTTAGCATTTTTTAATTTTATTTTAAAATTTTATTTAATTTATGGAATGAAACAAGCATTTCTTTAGTTTTTTTAGGTTTTTTTTTTTTGCAAGGCAAATAGGGTTAAGTGGCTTGCCCAAGGCCACACAGCTAGGTAATTATTAAGTGTCTGAGACTGGATTTGAACCCAGGTACTCCTGACTCCAAGGCCAGTGCTTTATCCGCTATGCCACCTAGCTACCCTGAAACAAGTATTTAAAAAAAAATGCAATAAAAATGATGATTGTACATGAAACTGCATATTTTTAGCATTTATTTTTTAAGCTTCAAATTCTTTGTCTTCTTAGTCCCTCTCCCACCCATTGAGAAGACAATCTGTGTGAAATCACACAAAATGTATTTCCATATTAGCCATTTTGCCAAAAATAAAAAAGCAAGAAAAATAAAATTGTGCTTCAATTTTCTCAGTGATGGTAGATAGTATTTTTTTTTTATCATGAGTCTTTTGGAATTGTCTTGGATTGTTCTATTGTTTAGAGTAGCTAAGTCTTTCACAGCTGATCATTGTTGTAATATACTGTGTTCTCTTTGATCTGCTCAGTTCATTCTGTATCAGGCCATGTAGGTCTGCCCAGGTTATTCTGAAAATAACTCTTTCATGAATTCTTAGAGCACAACAGCATCTAATTGCAATCATATACCACATCTTGTTCAGTCATTGTTTAATTTTTGGGCACCCCCATAATTTTCAGGTTTTTGCTACCACAAAAAGCTGCTATAAACATTTTTGAACATATAGACCTTTTTTTTTCCCTTTGGCCTCTTTAGGATGCAGACCTATTAGTTATATGTTGGCTGAATCAAAGGAAATATACCATTTTTATAGTCCTTTGGGCTCCAAATTTTTCTCCAGAATGACTGGATCAATTCAAAACTTCATTCTAAACTAGAAAAATCTATTTTCTTCTTTTAAAGGAGAGATTTAATTGTATAAATAAAGAGAAATATTTTGAGAAATACTAGGATTTCAAAAGGGGAGATTTTATTCTTTACAGTGTACAACTATAAGATAAAATGAAAAATTATAGTATTTTAAGGCTGAAAGAACCCTTGGTCCATATGTGGAAACTTTACAACCCTAGAGGTCAAGTGACTTGGTTAATATCATACAGTTAACTAGTGTAGATTTGAATCTAGAGACCCAAATCTCTTGTCCCTTAGTCTAATATATACATCAGTATTTGATAGCAAATGTTCCACTGATATAATTTTGAAAATTTTCTTTTGGCAGTACATAGTTAATAAACTAAATTATTTTGTCCTCTGCATAATCATGCCTCTGGAACCTCTCTTTAAGTGTTGTATATCTGAGAATCATATGATTTGCAGCTGGAAGACATTCAGAGACTCTTTAGGCAACCCCCTCCTTTGGTAACTGGGAAAAATGATTCCCAGAAAAGTAAGGTTAAGACTTAGCATTATATAAGACAGGGATTTGAATCCAGGACCTCTGATAACCAAATCTGTTGGTTTTTTGCATCATACATGTGGAGAAGACCTGGGGTAGAGGATAGAGATTAATAGGCAAGACTGGAGAGAAAGAACAATCGAGTAGGATGATACCTATATGCATCACACAGAAGCAAAAGTCAGGGATGTGTAATTCAACAAACTTTGTTAAAAATCTTCTGTGTTTTTGTATTTATATAAATGCTTTTTTTTTGTAGGATTTATCTTCTTAGTTGCTATTGATTCTTGGGGTAGGAGTGACCAGTAAAGACTCAAGTGCTCTCTAAACCAGGCTTTCCATTCCTGCCTCAGTGGCAATCTCAACCTTGTGCCTGGACACTTGCAATACAGGGGCTTCTAAGTGTCTGTTAAACTCTGAAAAGATGGAAGAAGGCAATGGAGTATATAGAGGCACACACACACTCACTTGCACACACACATATATAAATAATACATGGATATGGGCAACTTGGTGGTGCAGCAGATAAAGCACCAGCCCTGGAGTCAAGAGGATCTGAATTCAGATATAGCTTCAGATTCTTGACATTGACTAGCTTTGTGACCTTGGGCAAGTCACTTAACTCTGAATGCCTCACTGGCCCTGGAGGATAAAGTGAGGCTTTGGACTTAGCACAGTACTCCCTTACTCATCCATTTCACTTGCTTCATGGCATCACTTCTTTGATATCATGATCCATTTTGAGAATGAAGGACAAAACATCAGAGGGAAAAGTCAAAGGAAAATTTGGAGTGGGATTAAGGAAAAATGTTGAGTTTGAGATACTTGTGAGATGTGTAGTTAGTGGTGCTTGACAAGTAATTAGTTTTGCAGTACTGGAAGAGAGGAAGGAGACAGAGACTGATTATATGAATCTGGGAGCTGAATGCATAGAGACCCTGGTTGAACCATTGGGAATTGATGAGCTCATCTAAACTAGCAGTTCTTGAACTTTTTTTTGTTTCATGTACCCTATGAAGTCTTTATCAAAGTGAAGCTTCTGGACTCCTCAAAAAATAATAGGAGGAAATGATATATTTCATTTAGAGTTTAGTGAAAATAAAGATATAATTTTTCCCTTCCAAGTTCACTGATTGCTTGAAATCTATATCTGGGTTAAGAAGCTCTGAACTAGAGAGAGATTAGAAAGAGTAATGGACCCAGAATAGAAGAGCCCTAAGGTACATTGAGACCTTTTAGTCTTTTGCCATATTTAATCAAAACTATTCAAATTCTTTTTTGTACAAGATTGATAAATATGAAATGCCAGGTGGTTGTTTAGAAATGGACTATATTTTTTTATTTGATTGGCATTTTAAATGGGAAGTTTTATTTGTAATGTTTATTCAAAGTAACCAGTGAAAAGTTTTTTTTTAGATAGTGTAGACTAGCACTGACTCTTTACAGGGTAGACTAGATTTTACTAATAATGTTTTTGTCCCTTGCATATTTAATTTTTTTCTGCCCTTTTCTTACTTTTAGACATTTGGCAGTAGAAACCATGCTCTCAAGAGTACCATTATGAACCCTTGTGCTAGCAAATGAATGTATCACCATAAGGGATTAAGAATTTCATATTATCAGTATTAAGTGACTAATTGAGTCTTAATTCTATTTTTAAGTCTCCAGAATATGCCAATGGAGTATTGAAACTCAGGCTTGACAAAAGAATTCTTGCCTTAAAAGTTACTATTTTTGTGCTTTGTTGATAGATTGGTAACTGTTCCTGATCCTAAGGGCTCTAAAGTTGACTGGAAATGGTGTAAAACTTCATGGAAATTTGAGGACCCTTCAAGAACAGTAGTGGTCATAGTGCAAGTTCATGGATATTTAGATATTCAAGCAAAGTGTTTCTAATATTTGGATGATTTGATTTCCCAACCTTGAACCATCATTTTAAAGTTAATGTTCATATTTTTATATACATTATTAAGTAAATAAATAGAACTAAGTTGTGATTTTTTTTCTGTTAGAACAGAAAATAATAAGGTATTTTTAAAAAAATGATGAGTCATTGTTATTTTTAGTGGTCAGAATTTGAAAAGTGCTATAGTCTTTAATTGTGTTTGGTAAATTTGTGCTAAAAATCTATCAAATTATTAGAGCCTATTTAAACCCAAGAAAATCTTTAATAATTACATTGTGTTGTGAATTAATGTCTTTTTTTCTTTTTTTAGAAGACAAGAATGAATGCACCAAGCGCACTACAGGAAGTAATCTGATTTCTCCAGATATGGATTACAGAGCTGGTTCTTCATTTGAGCTCTCCCCATCCGATAGCTCTGATGGAACATACATGTGGGATGAAGAAGGTTTGGAGCCCATTGGAAATGTTCATCCTTGTGGAAGTTATGAATCTTCAGAAATGAACAGCATAGTATGTATGGATTTCTACAATTTTTTTGGTGTTTTTCATTTTTCTAACTCTAGAAAGATAAGAAATCTTTATTTTTGTGTGTGTGAATTAGTTTTGTAATGGAACTTACATATTAGAGGACTTTCAAAATGTCTGGAATTAAACTCTGAGATGGAGTTATAGGAACAGTGAAGAACAAGGCAAAAATGTGCATGTTTTCATGCAGCATGCAATAATACATGAGTGCTTTTGATATATTCTTTGCACTATCTTGGTAGCTTATTTTTATGGGTTTATTCCTTCATTATTTTAATAGCTTCTCATCCTCTGTGATCCTTGTCCAGGTCCATATATAAATCCTTTAGGAGAGGAGGTCTTTTAATATTTCATGCTCTTACTTCATGATTGGCTCATCTTCATGATTGACTTTGACATCATTGTATTAGACTGCAATCTATGTTGGAGAAGCAGTTCTTTTTTGAGGAAATTTAAAGTCTAGAGAATTTTCAGTAACTTCTTACCCAATTGGATTACTCCCTGATTGCTTAAGTAGGACAAAGGGCTTGGGGTAGACTTGTATCAGCTATCTTTTGGATTTGGTCTGGAATTATATCACCCTTCTGAACCTCTCTCCAATCTAAAGCACTATAGTGTACTTTTCATAGTCAGTATCCTAAAACCTTTCTCCTTAGAAGTCTAAGAGGACCAAAAAAAAAGTCTTAAGAGGAAGGATGCCCATTGATGTAATTGGTTCAGTGACCGCATAATAATATTTGACATTTCTATAGTATTCTGAGGTTTATAAAAACATTCTCATAGCACTGGATCTAGAACTGGAGGAGACCTCAAAGCCCATTAATCTTTCATACTACCTGACTTGTACTCTACATTTAGTTATGTTCCTCATGATAATCCTTCAAATCAGGCATGATGATTCCCATTTTACAGATGATAAAAGGGAGGCTGAGGTATTCAGACTTCCCAGAAGAATTCCTTTAATTTCCTAAATAAGGATTTGCCTTCCATTATATAGGATTTAGTTCACTGTATCAACTAACTTGAAAGGCAAACCAAATGAAATTCCTTACTGGGCCAATTGGTAAGGAAATCCTGGAGTAAAAAAAATTCAGAGTAATGTGACTTAGTCTAGTTCTTACTTCTCACTCTGTAAAAAAATGCATTTTGGGGTCTTAATGACATAAACTGACAGTGGGAAAGCCCATTCTAACTGCTGCTGGAGACACTGCTTATTATTTTAAATATTAATATATTTAAAAGGTTCAGTAAGCTTGAGAATTACATATGAATAAAGTATTAAACCTAAAGCCAAAATTCATCTCTTGCCTTTATACTAGTATACATTTTGACAACTTTTTTTTTTAAAAAAAACAACAAATTGTGAAATTTAAGTCTTGGCTAGGTTTTTAAATTCTGTTCATTGTCATGGTGGATAAGAAATTTAGTACTTCCCAAAGCAGGCTGTAACACTTTTGTAGACTTCTTTTGATTAGAAAGTTTTTCCTCATATGTATTGATGGTTTTTAGCTTCTGAGAGAAGATAAAAGGGACCATTGAATGCCTCTATGCTCACCAGGAGAAGAAAGTCATATTTGAGAGAGTGTTCATCACATTTTGAGAGAAATAAAGAAAAAAAGTTTAGGAGGCAGAAAGGAACCTAACCTGTGTCAGGATTTTGAAGGGTAGAAGAATGTGACTCAGGGATATTAAACCATTTGAGCCACTTAATCAATTTGAGGTTTTTCTAATAGGGATTGGACTTAGACCCTTTGTAGAAATTATAGTTTGCCATGCTCGAAAGAACAATGATTAACAATCCCAAGTATTGCCAACAGAAAGCTTCTTGTAATGTTAAGAAGGGAAAAAGAAAGATGTTTGGTGACCAGTTTCTCCTAAGTAAAACAATGGATCATATCAATCTGATATGAAAGCTACCTTCCCAAGAGAGAATAAAGATTTACAGGAAATAATAAAAAGGGCTGGTAAATTAACATTATATATTAAGATTTACCCTGTAGGGAAATCTGTGAACTGAATGGCACAAATGTGATGGAGAATGTTTGGGTGAATAACATTAGGAGAAAGTGAAAAAGAAATTGATGATGAATTCTAGAAGTAGTTCACAAAACTAGTGTAGAGGTTGGTGATGGTTATTGCCCTTCATTTTCAAAAAGGACCAAAATGACATCACTATGTTAAAGTCAATTTACAGTGTGTCCAACTATAACTGATCAGACAAACATGAGTTCAGAATACTCTTATCAGAGACTTGGCACTAATAGGCAATGTGAACATGTGGAGTGGATTCTCTTATGTGTTCGTCTCCAGGTTCTTTTCAGTTGCTACAATTCTGCTTCTCATAGAGCATGACAGTGCTCTTGTGCCAGTGTCTCCCATGCCACACAATCAGTTCTCAAGTTCTTAAGGCAACTTTGAGAATGCCCTTACTTTGCTTTCTCTGACCCTCAGGCCATGTGTGAGTTCTCCATAAAATAATCTTTTTTGCATTCAAATAACATTGACCAGTCTAGCTGTGTTCTCTGTAATAAGGGTTTGAAATTCTAAGAGCTTGAACAATGAATGTAAAAGTAGTAGATATACAAATTTCTATTCAAAAAGAAATTCTCTTTCTTAGGGTTATTCAGAACAGTAATTGTTTTCTTGAGAGATAGGCCTTCAGGCATAAGTTGAATGACTTTTTTGTCAAACAATAGATCTCCAGTAAAAAGTATATAACAATGAAAATAGTATTTTAGAAAAATTCATTATAATTTCAGAGTAATAGTAGTTAACATCTATATATTCCTTATGATATGCAAAGTAATATGTATTATCCTATACATATGTTTAGGTTTTTTTTTAGGGTTTTTTTTTTTTTTTTTGCAAGGCAAATTGGGTTAAGTGGCTTGCCCAAGGCCACACAGCTAGGTAATTATTAAGTGTCTGAGACCGGATTTGAACCCAGGTACTCCTGACTCCAAGGCCGGTGCTTTATCCACCACGCCACCTAGCCGCTCCCTTATACATATGTTTACAGAATATCTCACTTGATTTTTTACAGCATAAATTAGTGAAAGAGAGAATGGAGATGAGAAGATTATTTTAGAGATGTAGTTATACAGGAATCAGATAGTAGGGGCCTGAACTGGTGGGATGGAAAGACAAGATAATTACAGATCATAGTGAGTGGTTGGATGAAATAATAGACTAGTCTTATCCCTCTTATTTGTTTTTTCACTTAACAAAAGTCCATTTTCTCTCCTTTTCACCCTACCCTCCAAAAAAAAAAAAGGAAAACAAAAGCCTCTAATAAATATGCATAGTTAAGCAAAACAAATTTCCCTATTGAACACGTGCCCAAAATGTGTTTTTTTTTCTCTAAATTTATCACATTTTTGTCAGGAGGTAGGTAGCACACTTAATAATTAATCCTCCAGAACTGTGTTGTTCAGACTTCTCAAGGCTTTCAAAGTTGTTTGTTTTGAGTATTGTTTTCACTGTATAAATTATTCTTTTGATTCTACTTATTTTCCTCTGAATCTTCAGAGTCTTCTTCCCAGGTATTAACTGAAATTACCCTCTTCTTTGATAAATGAGGAAACTCAGGTCTAGAGAAGACAGATTACTTGTTCTCCAACCCATAGGTAAACATGTCTTTGGGGCCCCTGAATCAAACCTCTCCCTTCAGACCGACACAGTCAGGGCCTCTTTTGTACTTTGATTTTAGTCTATATTTCCACTGGCCTTGCTACCCTAGTAGTAGGTTGTCCAAGAAATTTGGTGACTATCCTTTTTCTTCAGCATTTTCCAATAAGCACAGTGTGTCAGGAACTCTTTTTCTTAAAGTGCAAACACATGCAAATCAGTCCTGTGCTTCTGCATGAATTTTACCAAAGCCTAGATCAGATCACTGTTCAATGCAACTGTCAGAGAACGGAAAGAGCTACTGGACTGGTGTCTTCAGAGATTGCCACCTTGTGGGGAAACTCCATGTGACATGTCCTCACTAGGTTATAAATTGTGATGGAATGTGACCTTTGGGGTTTGAGGAAAATAATGCTTAAATCTTAAAAGCAGATTGATCTGCTCATAGTGATATGTTAGTATCACAAGTATAAATATCACATGTAGGGGCTCATAACTCCAAGGGTGAAAGAGAGAGGATGGTGGTGCCTTTAGCAATAATAAGAAAATTGAAAAGAAGAGAAGGTTAGGAGGTAAAGATGATAAGTTTTGTTTGAACATTCTGAGTTTGAGACCCTTAAGGAAAATTTAGTTTAAGATGTTTAAAAGGCAGTTGGTAATGTGGGACTGGAGCTTGGAAGGAGACTGGGGGAATATATATATATTTTTTTGGTGGGGGATCATCTCATGGGAATTGGTGAGATCACCCATATGAGATGATGAGATCTGATAAGGGAAAAAGGAGAAGAGGGCCTGGTCAGAACCTTGGGTTTATTCATGGTGGGAATGATTGGGTGAAGTTTTAAAGCACTAAGAAGTGGTCAGACTGGTAGGAAGTAAACCATTATATTGACACAAAAACCTGGAGTATAAAGAATCGGAGCAGATAATCAACAATATCAAAGGCTCCAGAGATTTTTTTTTTAAATGAGGATTGAGAAAAAGACATTAATTTTGTCATTAAGGTAATCCTTGGTAACTTTAGAAAATACATTTTCAGTTGATAGAAGACCTTGGCAACCAGATTGCAGAGAATTTGAAAGTGAATGAAGAGAAGTAGAGGTACTAGTATAGGTAGATTTCTCTAGGGGTTTAGTTGAGAAAGATAGAGTGATAGCCAATGATAAGCAACAGGAGGAGTCAGTAGATGGAGATCAGAGAATGGGAAGAAAGAGAGGGCAGTCTGCAGAAGACGAGGAGGGAGGGGTCAAGAGTGCAGGGATTTTCCTTGGTAAGAAGAAAGGCCATCTATTCATCCAAGAGAAGAGTAAAGGAAGACAGTGGAACAGGGTGTTTGAGTTTGTGAGATGAGGAAAGAAAAAGAGTTTAGCTTCTGGCAATTGGTCTGATTTGAAGAGAGTAATTTTAACTGAATGATAAAGCCAGACTATAGAGAGAAAAGAAGAGTGAGGAAGGGAAGTGGAGGCATTGATTGGAGACAGTCATTTTCTCAGAAAACTTATCAGTGAAACTTCAGACCTCTCTTAGGCAAACTTATCAGAGAGATACTGTTGCTTCACTGGTAGATCAAAATATGCTTCTCTTAGCTGAATCA
Organism: Macrotis lagotis; assembly: GCF_037893015.1. Lineage (NCBI taxonomy): Eukaryota > Metazoa > Chordata > Mammalia > Peramelemorphia > Peramelidae > Macrotis > Macrotis lagotis. The sequence goes on along the minus strand of NC_133661.1, from coordinate 39,703,536 downwards.
AATCGAGATGTCTTTGATGCTTATGCATGTGGAATAGCCTTCTGCTATGACCAAGTAAATCTTCTTTTGTTTGTTTGTTAACTATCTTTTGGGAACCAGAGAAGATATTTTTCACTCTTAGCATACTCTACTAAGGGTGCTACAGTGGCATTTTAGAAAAATTAGTCCTCCCTTAGCAGTTGTCAGTTGTCACTGATAGTGATCAGTGGAGGGGGTTTGCAAATAGGGAATACCCATGCTGATTTAATAATAAGGCCAGAGCCTTTATCTCCCTACTTCAACTTCCTCCAAAAAAAAAATTGATTGTGGATGAAAAACAAAAAAAAAAAAAAGGATTTTATGGCTGCAACAGGCCTCAAATATCATCTAGTCAAATTTCTTCATAAGTGAAGAAACAGGTCCAGCATTGTTTAAAGACATGATCAGAGTCACAAGCAAATAAATGGGAAAGATAGGACAAGAACCCACGTTTTATGTTGGCCAGACTATTTTTCTTTAGAAGACTGTAAGGTAAAGTTAGTTTTCTTTTTAATTTCTTAAGGCTCTACTACTCTGCCTTAATTACTTGCAAATCATCTAATGTCAATTAACTTGCTTTAAACATTAAAAATAGCTATTATATTAGTCTTCGCTTCAGGGAATCCTGCTTAAGTTTTCAACATAATTTATTCTTTAAATAAGACAAGCCTTAATTATGAGTTGTGCATGGATAACATTCCCATGGAAAAAAACCCAAAGTTTGAATTCTGATTTAATCTAAACTAGTAAGCAAAATAAAATCTAGATATAGATGAAAGAATATATGGAATATGCTTATTTCAGATTTAGCCTAACAAAACCCATTTAGGCTCTTACATTCAAACCTGGTGTTATTGGTTGGTCCAAATCCCTTTACCTGACAGAGTAACTTCTTATAGAAGTGATGGAGAGATATGGATAATATAATATTAAAGCTCATAGCATCAACTTGCTCATTGTCAAGTAGTTATTCATAGTTTCATATCAGTTTTAGAGAAGGGTTCCAGTGTAAAAATTGGTGCTTAGATCTGGGCTAAATTGAATAAAATTATAGATGATGGTATAGTAGAACTATCCCATATGGAATAGGCCTCCATGTAACTTAGATGTGGGTATCAAAAACAAGATGACCACTTACTTGTTAGCTGTGTCTTAAAGGACTTAACCTGGGATCTGATAATTAGATGATAATCTTTTGATAACTTTCATTATTAGATTCCTTTGTGATCCTTTAAATTTTATTTTCTGTATTTGAAAAGCATTCTGGACCAGATCCATAGGTTTCAGAAGGCTGATAAAGGGATTCAGGATTCAAGAAAGATTAAGAATCTTTGTCCTGAAGTTCCAAACTCTGAAATTGTTATCCTATAAGATAATATTTGTACTATTTACCTCAAAGAGTTAGAATTTTGTATAAATCTGTTAGCTTTAGATAAATATACATATTGTTATCCAAACAAAATTCACATTTTGCTCAATATCTTTTATATCAGGCATAGATTTTATAACAGAAAAAATGAAATTCCATTTGGTTATTGATCTATAACTAGTGGTATAATATTAGAAGTTGTTTCTGAGTCAAAGCTAATGCATACCATTGTCTAGCTAAATGGCAGGTTTGATTTGAGAAATTTTCTAATATTCAAACTATGATAGAAAGGAACATTTAAACTTGGAGTGCTTAGAATGCTGTTCCCCTTTATTTCTATACACATTTTCTTTCTACTTGGGCACTTAATAAATGTATGATTGTTGGATGAATTGTGACATAGCTCATCTACAAAATAAATTTCTAAGGCATCACGTGTCATAATAGCAGACTATAGGTAACTGAAAATATAAAGACACTACAAATATATTGGAGGCACAGCTTACAGAGCATTGAGAAGGGCTAAATATAGGTAAATGAAAGTCTTGGAATAAAAATGTACTTAACCAATGTGATATAACTTCACTGAAAGAAATGTGTGTATTAATACAGAACTGGAAGGGACCCTAGAGATGGCTTTAGCTAATCTTTTCATTTTGCAGAGGAGGAAAGTGGAGACCCAGAGGTACTATATTAGCCCTGTTATTCCTAATTCAGATAAAGTAAAGCAGAATAGTTAAGATGAGGGTGTGTGTTCATTAGTTAAAATATATTGACATGGTTGTGTAAAGTTTATGGATTTTAAAAGTTTAAATTTATTAAATATAGTAACTGAGAATCTTTTCACACCATAATATTTATTTTTGTTTTGTGTACTCTATTGATTAATAAAAACTATACAGGAAACTTCAAAAAGGAGAATTTTACCCATGAGTTGACAAAGGTATCCATTGTTACTGTTTGGAAATCAGAATTTTCATAGTCATACTATTATTACATTCTCTATTATAGTTAAAGTTAGTTTATTATGTGTGCTTAGGCACTGTTCAATGAAGTAGTGCAGAAATTAACCTTGTACTTTTTGTAAACGCTGCATAAACTTTACCTGAAGACACACTGTGTCTTAAATCAAAGAAGAATAGATCATAAAGAATTTAGTAGTCCTACTTTCTCATTTTACAGATGAGAATACTGAGGCCTGAAGGGGAAAAACTACTCAAAGTTACACAGGTTATTAAGTATGAGAAGTAGGTCATCAGTCTACATCCCTTGTCTCTAAGCCTTAATTTTAGTTCTTTCCACTCTGCCAGAATTAATCTTTTCTATGATTCATTTACTAAATTAAGCTTCTAGATATGCTGTACAGAAGTACTAAAAGAATTTGTATAGTACCTTTTTTGTGAGGAATAGATCTTTATTATCCTCTCATGACTTCTCAAATTTGTTACTGTGTGTAAGGTAAACTAATTGATTGGGAAATTACCCTAGACTGGTAAATAAACAGGGGTGTGTTTGGGTGTGGATGTTGTGAGTGTCTGTATTTGAGGGACAAAGAGGAGAGGGAAAGGGAAAGGGAGAGAAAGTGGGGGAAAGGAATCCCAGTATTGTTTTCTTTAACTATTAAAATTTCATTGATGCAGTTTTTAAAATATCTAGTTTAATTATACAGTAATCACAAGGAGGCAATGTTTTTCTTGGTGTGGTTATTCTGTTTGTAAACATCTTTTGTCTGGTCCTTTTAAACTTCATGAATCGTAAATGTCTGTGCTTGGTTTCTAGGCAGATCATTGTATATTGATCCTAATTTCCAAAGTTAGATAGTGACTGTTTAACTCAGTTTGTTTTTTGTTGACACAGAAGACAAAAGTTTAATATAAGTAAAAATTAGAATTTAAATTTAGCATATATCAAATATCATGATTCTAAATTTCTAGAAATAAAGAATACAGTTTTTGTAATTGATAGGCCAGTTTTAACTCTTCAATTTGAAAGAAAATTTTCTTACAATGTAAAACTTGTGAGAAGAATGTGGAAAAAATCTAACATAATTCTCCCCCTCTCCCCCAATCCATCATACTATACTCAATCAGAATAACTTAAAAGTAATTTCATAAGATTTTATTTTATTTGCAGCTCTACCCTTTTATTACAGCTAGGAAAACATTTGAACTCAGCTTCTCCTTACATCACTCCACCCACTGCTCATCTAGCTGTGTGACCTTGGGCAAATCACTTAACGCCAGTTGCCTGGAATTCAGGCTTATCTCCAGACATCCTTATTCATACATATCTGGCCATTGAACTCAGTGATTCTGGAGAAGAAAATGAGGCTTGGTGAATTAGCACAGGGGTCCCCTTGTTCAGTTCAATTCATGTGCATGTCATGGTATCACCTCCCTGATGTCATGGTCTTCTTTGAGAATGGACAAGCATCATAGATAGGAGAAATGCAGATTATTTCTTTTTCTAAGTAGCACTAGTGTTATCCATTATAGTTATCATTTTGGGTTATGTTATTTCATGTTATATTTCTTTATAGAATAGAAGACAGTTTGTTAATAGGACATTAGAAGGAATTAGAGACCTTAGAGATCATCTAATCATACATGTATACCCTATTTAAAAAAAATGAGGAAACTGAGGTTTAGAGAAGTTAGGCAACTTGCCCAAGATCATCCAGATAGTGAACATTAGAGCCAGGATTTGAAACCAGATTCTCTGATTTTAGAGCTAGATTTTTCCACTACACCATGATACATGCCTCACATTATTTTGGTTCCATTATTTTCTTAAAATGAAAAATAATGATATCTATCATGTTGGAACTGTATACCTACTAATAAACATGCAATACTCTTATTGAGTTAATTCCTCTAAAAACAGCTTATTGAAAATTTGAAGAAAATTTGAATCACAGTGTGCCTCAGTCATGATCTGTTGAATTAAATTCTTTCAGAATGTTGAAATATTATTTTAAATTCATGGAAAAAATAGATGAGTAATGTGGTCTAGAAAGACCCCAAATATATTATTGTCATTTAACCTTTTCCTTTGCCTAGATATAAACATATTATGAGGAAGAAATTAGGGCAACACAGTTGGATACTCTTTTTTTATTAATTTATTTGCATGCCAACAATGTTTATTGCTAGCTGCTAATGTAGGACCTTGAGCAACAGGTAGTATGGTGTAGAACAGCCAAGCCATCCCAGTTTTCTGAGCAGTAGTTCTGAGGTCCTTTCCATCTCCATATCCACGATAGTCTCTAAAATTCCTTTCAGCTCTAGAAGCTCTGAACTGTTTAGTGCTTATATACTCCTTTTTTTTTTTTGTAAAACACAAAGATAAGAGATACATTCAGGTTAAAAGTAAATAATAAAAAAATTCTCATGAAGATATAAAATATTTTCAGCATAAAAGAAAATGATAAACCACTAGCAGTAGCATTTTCTTCATGTTTTGAATTAAAATAAGATATTGGCATCTCCCCTCTTCAGTGGAATTTTATAAAGGAAGATTTTTTTTTAAGATCTCTGAAAAATCCTAGGGATTTAGTTTGGTATGGTGGAAAAAATTATTGCTTTGGCAGTCAAAAAGCCCTATTTAGCTTTGTGACCTTGGGTAAATTGTATAGCCATCCTAGGGCTATTCTGTAATAGAGATCTTGGATTAAATGATCTCTGCAGTATCTTCCAGATTTAAAATTGTAAGCATTTTAAATTAGTTGATAAATTTGATCTGAAGAATATCAGTATATCTGTAAACACACACACACACACACACACACACACACACACACACACGCACACCCTCTCTCTCACTTTCTGTACATTTAGACACTTATGCCCATGTTCTATATCTCCTCTCTTAGGGAAGTCAGTATTTCAAAAACCACACCCGCTCTTTGATGTTGAAATATTTTGTTTTTTAAATTGATTATTAATCTTGTGTTATTGTTGTTCTTTAACATCTATAATCATATTACTCCTTCTGCGGAGTAACAGCTCCTTTTAACTTTAGAGAGTTAGTTTTAGAGAATTCCTTAAAAACATTGAGAGTATGACCATGTTTACATAGTATTTGTCAGATATAGAATATGCTCAGGCCTTTGAGAAGTCATTCTGAAGTTGGTCCTCTATCAACTAAAACATTACTTACCTCCCTTAAAAAATGACCTTAACTTTTTTAAAATATATTTTGCATATACTTATATGTAGTTATGTGAAATCTCAGACAGAATATAAACTTCTTAAGGACAGGGATTATTGGGGCAGCTAGGTGGCGCAGTGGAGAGCACTGAGCACCAGCCTTGGAGTCAGGAGTACCTGAGTTCAAATCAGACCACAGACACTTAATAATTACCTAGCTGTGTGGCCTTGGGCAAGCCACTTAATCCCATTGCCTTGGAAAAACCTAAAAAAAAAAAGGACAGGGATTATTTCATTTTTGTCTTTGTATACCTATCACCCAGCATATGAATGATGACACAGATGGTTTGAATGAGCATATTGTTTGCTTACATAATTAATATTATTGATAATAGTTCATTTACAAATTAAGTGTCTAGTGAGTCATATGGTCACTACTTTAATTTCAACCTCTTTTTCCTCTTGGACTGTTATCATAATTTTCTAATTGGTCTCTTTGAGTGACTTTCTATTGCCTTAAGGATAAAAAAACAGACTCCTTCCAATGAAATGAAAGCTTTCTAAATTCTGGCTCCAACCTATCTTATCTGACTTTTTAAATATAACTCCCTCTTCTTGAATTCCATTTCTAGAATGCTCTCCTAATCTTACCTTTTTAAAATTCTTATCTTCCTTCAAGGATCAATTGAGACAGCTCTTCCTTTAGGAGCCCACCCTGACTCCTTCAACTGCTAGTGCTCTCTCCTGCCTCAACTTAATCTTGTATGTTCACTTACATTGTGTATGTGGAATCCTCATTAGAAATTTTTATTTCTCAGTATTTAATTCTTTGTAAGTATTTAATATGCATTGACTTGAATTCTGGCCTTTTGAATGCTATACTAAGAAACTTGAACTGTAATGTTGAGGATTACAATCGTTATTTTATATTATTTTAATGTTGCAAAGCACTTTACAAACATTATCTCATTTATTCCTCTTAATTAACCTGTAAGCACTATGGGTTTCCTTATCCCCATTTTACAGATGAGGAAACCGAGATTTAAAAGCGATTAAGAGACTAACTTGTGGTCACACAATTAAGTAGCAAAAGTCACACAAATAAGTATCAGTTCAAACCCAGATCTCTACTGACTTCAAATCCAGCACTCTTTCTACTTATGCTTGGCTGCATTTTGTCCATGTAATAGGGGTTCATCAAAAGGGTTTTGTTACATAGGAGTGATTATACAAACTGCATGCATTCAATTTACAAGTTATAGATCCTGAGTACAAAGACTGTTTGGTAGTTAGTCAGCAAGTATTTATTTAACATTTCCTTCATGGTAGACCCATGTGGAAGTCTCCTTTGTACCAGGGACAGAAGGGAGGAGGGAAAACAAAGGAAGAAAATTTTTTTGTTATCCATTTAGGCAGAAGTGAGGAATGGCAGTTGGGATGGAGGAAAGGGGATAAATTCCAGAGAGAAGTTGTGGGAGCAGAATCTGTAGGATTTACTGATCCATTAAATAGAATGGGCAGTATGGGAATGTTGGAGAGGAAGTATGGTCTGAGGCTGCATGCCACCTACTTTACTGCATGACTATGAACCAGTTCAACTCTCTGGGTCTCAGTTTCCTTATCTATGAAATGAGCATCTTGTTAACTTTTAAGGGCATTTATAATACAACATTCTATAAATTTATGTGTTAACAATAAAAATTTTCCACATGGGAGACTGGAGAAATAGTGGTGCCATTGACAGAATTTACAAAATTAAAAGAGGTTTGGGGAGAAAGACTTTTAAATTCTGTTTTGTTCATGTTGAATTTGAGGATCCAGTGAGACATCTAGTTGAAAATGAGTGGATGGATTTTGGGGGAGAGTTTGGACTGAAACTTTCTCTTTCATTTGTATTCAGTCAGCTTTTCATTATATCAGCATAATAAACTCTTGGGGTTTTAAGAGTTATATAGTTTGGGTAATTTAGGGTATTCCAATTCAAGCCATTCTTCCATTTTACTGGCCTGTCAAGTCTAGAGAATAGACATAGCTTGCGAACCCAGTCTCGGTAGCCTTCAGAAGCATCTCCAAAAGACATCCCCTCATACCCCCCCTCCTCCCATTAGTCTGTCTATCTTCAGTGGGAGAGTTTGCTAGCCTATAATTTCAGGAATAATTGTCCCACCTCCCTTCATATTTTTCGCAGCCATATTAAGCAACTGTCCCTTTTCAGTGTCAAAGCTCCTTCAAAGTCAGCCCTGGGCAAAACTAGAAAATTTGTCTCTGGACCCCCCTACCTACAAAGTAGGTTATTAACTGATGTTTTTATTCAGTAACATTAGACCTTGAGTTAATTGTCATTGATTAGAATGTAATGATCACTTGTGTCATCTTTCTGATCACAGCAGCTCACACAGTATTAGAACTTAACTAGTAGTTAGCATTTCTGTAGCACTTCTTATCAACCACACACTGTGCTGAAGGTTTTACAAAGACTATCTAGGAGGTAGGTGCTGATGTTTTCTCCATTTTACAGTTGAGGAAACTGAGACAGAGACTTAAGTGACTTATCCAAAGACACAGGTTTGAACTTGGGTTTTCCAGACTCTAGGCCCAGTTCTCTATACTGTGCTACCTAATTGCTTCAACTTAATATTTGTTAACTTAACTCCTTACCCAGTTTCTTAAAAATGTGTTTCTTCATGTTTCCTTTCTGTTTCCCTCTTGTTTCTTAGTAAGACTTAACATCCTTCTTTGCCTTGATTCCATTCCTTTTTCCCTTACTGCATCATTCATTTTTTATATCTTCAATCTTTTCCTCCATGGACTTCTCATATGTTTGCTTAGATCCTTCCTATCATTAAGCAAAATAATAATTAAAAACAAAAACAAAAAACAACACCATCTAGTCTGATTATCCCATTGGTCTACAATTTTATTTTTTTCACTGACAAGATTTCATGAAAATTGTCTGTGCTTACCTGCCATTGTGTGCTAGATGGTGTTGTGCTTTAAAAGTATCATTTCATTCCATCTTCATAACAGCCCTGTGGAATATACATGAATGATTTCATTTTTGAGGAACTGGGGCAGGCAGAAATAAAGTGATTTACCCTGAGCTCATACAATTAGTAAAATATCTGAGGCCAGATCTGAACTTAAATGTTCCTTATTCCAGGCTCTGCTATCAACCCATTGTGTCACCTAAATACCTCCAGTTTAAGGAGGAATAACAAGGAATGGGTGTCACCATTCTGAGTAGAATTTGCCCTCTAAAGCTATTGCTTTTTTTCTCCCTCCTCTCTGATGAATAGATTTTCTTATAATCCTCTCAGGGAAAGGTAGTAGTTTAGTGGGTGACTTTTTATTTGGCTACCAGTCTCTTTTGTCTATCCCCTTTTATCTCTCAACCACTCTATATTATTATAGTGGGGCAGCTAGGTAGTGAAATGAACAGCACTGACCTTGGAGTCAGGAGGATAGGAGTTCAAATTCAGCTTCAGTCACTTGACACTTAAAGCTGCATGAACTTGAACACATCACTTAACCCAGACTTGCATCCAAGTCCATCTCCAGTAATCCTGATTTATATGTGATCATTTGAACCCAAATGGCTCCTGAGGAGAAAGTGAGGCTGGTGACCATTTAACACTGTTTGCTTCAGTTTCTTTATCTGTAAAAATGAGTTAGAGAAGGAAATGGCAAACCTCTCCAGTATCTTTGTCAAGAAGATTCCAGATAAGGTCGCAAAGAGTCAGATAACTGAAAAATTACTGAATTTATTGTAATAATTCTGCTCATTTTTTTCACCTGGTTTCAATATGATTGCCTCCCCTGTCCTTTCCTCTGCTGCACCTTGGAGTTTGAGACAAAAAGTTCTTTGTACAACCTCAACCTCAAGCTCAGAGCCCCCACTTCCTAACATTAGGATTTAGTTTTTTCCTAATTTAATTTTTTACATATTCTAGTAAACTCTTAATTTGAAGCAAGATACAGAAACTTAAATTAAAAATGGAGGAGAGTATATTACAGTGTCTGTTGCTGGATAGATCGGAGGAGAAGTTAAGGAAAAAAGAGTATTTCTTTTGGGGAAACTTCAGCCCGAATTCTTCCTTTGAAGATAGGTGCAGAGATACCTTTAGACCACCTAAACCACTTGGACTACATTGATTTCTTTCTTCTCTTCCAAATCTTTATTTTTCATTTTGTCCTTTTAATTTTTTTCTTTTCAGTTTTTCTGTTGGTTGTTGATCCTGTGCTACCCAAGTTTTCTAACTCAGCTTGTTAAATCCTAGCAGAGCCATCAGGGTAGATGGAATATATCCTCTTCTTCCTCTCAGTCTGTCTTCTGAACTCTAGAACATGACTCAAGTCTACTTTGTAACTTACCATGAATTAGCTAAGTCTTCTTTTGGAACTTTGCTCCACTATGCCAGTGATGAATTCCTTCTGGTGGCTTCCATTTTGCAGTCCAGACCAGGTTTGCTTTATTCTTTCCCTGGCTCTACTTCTGGGGTAGGTAATGTTTTTTTTCCTTCCTCCCTACCTTTCAGCTTCCTTTTAAGACTTGTCTTCTTTTTGTAAGCTTCTTGAGGGCAGGGACCTTGATTTTTTCCTTTCTTTGTAACCCCCAGCACTCACGCTGTGCCTCTTACATAGTAAACACTTAGTGAATGCTTGCTGCCTGCCTAGCATAATTTTGCTTTGATTCTTCTCTTTCAAGTAAACTTGGCATAGTTAAACTAACCCACTTGCCAGCTCTTATACCTTCTTACCATCATAATGAAACCAAAATGTGTCTGCTGAAAATGCCCTCCTACAACCCCTGGTCTTTTAAGACCCAAAGAAGAATATTATTTCTTCCTTATACTGTTGATTAATCTTTCCCTGTCCCAATCTAGAAGTGATCACTTCTTTCTCTGAATTCTCATGTCAGGTTCATACAAGTCTTTCTTTTCATAGGTTTATTAAATATGAAATAGAAAGGAGCCTACTCCTTTCATTTTCCTGACAGTATTGAGCAATACCTTGCCTTTGATAATTGACCCAGTAAATTAAATGTCTTACACTGGAAGAGGTGGTGGGTACCTCTTCTTTTACAACAGTCTTGTCATCTGTTGGACATTTTGGACTTTTACTTAGTTTAATATCTCCTACTTAATGCTTTAGGTGATTATGGCAGATAGTAACAATCTTTGACGCCTTAAAAGCCATGTTATTTTTCCCTGTTAACTAATTTATATTATATGTGTCATATCTGCTTAACTAGCATGTGAACTCCATGAGGAGAAATGCTGTATCTTATTTAAATTATGTCTATAGTATTCTGCAAATAGGTGCTTAACATCTCTTTAATAATTAAAACCTTTATTAATTTATTACTTTAGATAATATAAACACTTAGCAACTGAGCTGATAATAGGAATAAGTTATTGTAAACTAAGAATTAATTCTTGTTAACTTAATTCCTCTTCTTAGTCCTTAGTTTCAGATCTGAAGTGAATATAAGGCTACCCATTGGAAAAAAGGCTTGATTTCCTCATTCTGTCCATCACTGTCTACCCCGCCTCCAGAGAAGAAAGTAGCACTTAATCCATAGAAATGTTGTTGTTACATTATCTCTGCTTTTAATAATGATATATGTAACACCTTCCTATTAGGTACTAGATTGGCCTGAAGCCTCTAGGATAATAAAAGTCTGTATTTGCAGGTTTATAGATTTAAGATTTATGTTGGATAATGTTACAAATGCCAAATTTTTAGAGCTTTGCAATTAGTAGATTGTTGAATAACTCAGCTTTTACTGTGCTTAAGAAATTTTTCTATTGATTTCTCTAACCTAAAAGGAGTTCCACTGTTAAGGGAGAGACTATAAAATATTAATGAAGCTATTTAGGGATAGATAAAATGGAATAATTCTAAATCTCTAGCACTGAGGTCTGTTGCCTTTCAAAATGTGCTGCATTTAAAATTTTTTGTTCTTTAACTTCCCAGATTGGGGAAGTAGAATGGGAAATGGTAAGGGAGAAATAAGGTAAGAGAAGAGTAAAGCCATAGTTGGTTTTACCCAGTAGAGGAGCTAATTTTTTACTCTTTCTATATTTGTGTTTGTTTATCTAGGTGTTGTTAAAAGAGCTTCATTCCTCCAGAATTTTCTGTCCCATAAGGCTTTAAATTGGAGATTCATCTAGGTCAGTTGAATGTCTACTGAGACTCAGACTAGTGATTAATGAGTTAATGTCAAATCAAAAGCACCCTGTAGTATCCTGTCACATAATTCTGCCCTAAGAACAGTTATGCTCAGTATTTTTATTAATTACTTGAAGTCATTTATATATGTATGTGTGTGTGTGTGTGTGTGTGTGTGTGTGTGTGTGTGTGTGTGTATTCTTTTTATTGGTACATTCTTAGAAATAAAAAATTCCTTAATCTTATTTATTTCATCCTAGTAGAGAGATTAAAAAGTAAGGGTAAATATTTTGGAGAAACAACATAGATAATTCTAAAGCAAGTGCCATTATGGATTGGAAAAGCAGTCTGAGGTGCACATAGACACTAGAGCTTAAAGGACAAAAATGAGAGTCCCTGTCCCAAGGGGCTTACATTCTATCTGGAAACGAAAAAATAGACACTTAATAATTATGACTGGTGATTGATAGGAGAGGAATTAAAGAGTCAGAAAATTTTAGAAATGATTTGGACCTCAGAAACCATTTTAACCTCTGCATTTTACAGATTAGGAAAGCAGTCTAATTCAACCCACATTTAAGTGGATAGAGTGCCAATCTCAGAGTCAGGAAGACCTGAGTTAAAATCAAACCTTAGCTGTGTGACCCTGGGCAAGTCATTTTTAACCCTCTTAGTTTACTCAGCTGTAAAATAAGCTGGAGAAGGAAATGGCAAGCAATTCCAAAATCATTGCCAAGAAAATCCCAAATGTGGTTATAGAGTAGGACATGACCAATTGACAAAGCAATTCACTAGAATACAGATACAAATAAGAAATAAGAATAAGAAGAGATATAAAATGCTGAGAGATTCAACAAAGGAGAAACTGTTAGAGCTACAATCAAGATAAACATAGTATCTTGTTGGTCTTTGAGGGGAAGGAATGGATAGGATTTTTATTGAAACTTTTTTTAATTTGATATTTTTTGTTTTTATATTAGTGATTCCTGGCTATACTATTTTAAATAATGAGCCCTCTCTTGTAACAAAGCAAAAATAATAGTTAAGTAAAACCAAGTGACATATCAACTGTTTTAAAATGTGTGTACCATTCAGTAATCAATAGTTGGCCACCTTTGCTGTGAAAGGAAAGAGATGCATTTCCACATTTCTTCTCATGGATAATATTGGTTTTTACAGTAACACCATATTCAGTTTTGTGGGAATATGGGGGTGTTTGGTTTCCACTAGATTGTGAAGGGAGATTGTTAGTTTACATTACAAAGACTGGGGTCTGCCTGTATAGGTATGAGCAATGTTTTGAGAGTGTAAAACAAAAGAATTGGCCCCAACCTAATCAAAATTTGAGATTAGATCAGCTCTGCCCCATCTAGTTCTGAGTTAATTTTAGGGACTGTGTCCTTCTCCTTTAAGCTTGCTCAAGGAGCTTGCTGTTCACTTCCCTGTGTTCATTAGCATAATGAGTAGGGCAGGGAAAACTGATGGGATTGAATGTATCAATTAGATTGTAACCATGGGGGAGGAACAAATTACAAATGAGACCCAGTGTTGCCATGATTTGAGGCCCCTTAAGAGAGGTGGTCCTTCTATTAAGATGTCAGTAAAAGCCATTTTAATCACTCTGGACTAAGTATTTAGGAGCCAGGAGCCATTGATAAGAAGTTTCCTTCTATTCTTTTTGTTTACATTGTAGTGGACCTGTATTTTTTTTTTAATATGTTCTGCTTATTTCACTTTCCCTTAGTTCATACAATTTTCCTCAGAGAATTTGATGAATTCTCTGGTTGATGTGTAGTGGCCTTTTCCTGAATCCTTTTTGTACTTTGTTTCTTGAAGCATGTTATACCATAATTTATTCAGTCAGGTTTCAGTTGATAAATAAACTCCAGGAACCAGTGAAGAAATCCTTTCCACAACTCCATTTCTCTAATTCCTTCTTTCCATTCATCTCAACCTTTTACCTTTCCCAATGTCCTGCCCCATATCTACCCAAGCTATTTGTTGATTCCTCTGAAATACCTATTTCATAATTATGAAACTTGGTTTTAACTTGGAATTTTTTCATTCCCATTTCCTGACACCTCCAAATTGCATCCATTTGAAGTCACCTTTTCCATTACTGGCTGTACTTTTCTTTTGTATCCCCAAAGAGTTAAAATATTTTTTTCTTCCATTGTCATTTACATATTGTCCCTCTACCACCACCACTCAGCAAATCTTTCCTTCTTTGAGTTTCATAATATCTAAATTTATTAATGAATCTAAATCTTGACTGCTGATATCTGCCAACCTCCAGGACTTTCTCCTTCTTTCCTCAGCAAATTCACTGCCTGGCTCCTAGTCTCTCTCTGGCCTAACTTAGGCCCTCCTACTAGGGATTTCAAAAATAAGTTTTGATATTTCCTTATATCCCCATCTTCCCACTTCTACAGTATGACCTGACCTATTTGCTTTTTCTCCTACCTGATACTCCCATCTGCACAAACTCTGTGCCATTTTACTGGCTGTCCTTCCTATCTGGAAAGCTCTGATTCCTTAACCTCACTTCCTAGAATCCCTTACCTACTTTGAAATTCAGTTCAAACACCATTTTCTGTAGGAGAGCTTTTCTGATCCCTCTTGTTGCCAGAGCTTTTCTTTCCTTCTAATGGTATCTTCTTTCTGCTATGTATCTGTCATTAAGTACCTAAGTATTTATATTTTGTTTCTATGAAAATTTAAGTTGCTTGATGATAAGGACTGATTTTGCCTTTCTTTGTATTCCCAGTGCTTAATGAATACTTGCTGGGTGAAGATTTATTAATAAGCACTAATTTTGTTTCTGCTACGCACAAAAAATGTGGTGAATATTTTGTTATATGTATAACCCCATGGGGCATATGCTCAGCAAAATGGAGTCTTTGAGTCAATGGATATTGAACAGTTAAATCATTATTTTTGGATAATTTCAAATTGTTTTCCCCAGTAGAGATGCCTTCTCAGCTGTTCGAAGTGTGTCAATGTGTTTGTTTTTCTATACACCCTCCAAGAGTAATTATTTTTGTTTTTGTCTTCTTTATCAATTTATTGAGAATTAGGTGAAAGTTTAGGAAATGTTTTAATTTTTTTGACTTAGTGATTTCATAGCTATTTTCATGTAGCTTATCATAGTTTGAAATTTTTTTGAGAAATGTTGACATGTATCTGACCACTTATCTTTTAGTGAATGACTTTTGGTCATATGTTTGTGTAAATTTCCTATATGATTTGGATCTGAAGACCTTTATCAGAAATAGGTTATGAAAAGATTTCCCCTTCTTTGTATTTCTTTTTTGGAGGTAGATAAGGTGGTTGAATAAATAAAGTACTGTATCTGGAGTCAGAAAGACCTTTCAAACAGTCTTAGATACTTACTAGCTATGTCACTTTAGACAGGTGACTTAACTTTTGTCTGTCTCAGTTTCCTCAACTGTAAAATGGGAATAATACTAGCTGTTATCTTCCAGGATTATTGTGAGGATAAAATTAAATAGCATTTCTAAAGTGCTTGGCACATAGTAGGTGGGATAGAATGCTAGCTATTATTAGTAGTAGTATTAACAGTAAATGTTAATAATATTTTAAAAATCTGATCTTAATTAAACCAACACTAAATTAGTTTTCCTTCTTTTTTTTAGTTTTTCTTCTTAATAGGAAGAATTTTAATCAGTAAAAATGGAAGCAGTGCATTTCCAATCATTTCATTGAAAAAGTAAGAGCATGCATGGTCAACTAAGCGAATATAATAAAAGTGACAATTAAATTACTTATTCAGTGCCATACCAATGAAATCAGCAGAAAACTTTTACAGTTACTTTTTAACAGAATTCATCTGGAGCAACAGAAGGTCAAGAATATCAAGAAAATTAATGAAAAAAATTACAAAAGAAGGTGGCCTAACTGTACCAACTCTCAAACTGTATTACAAATCAGCAGTCATCAAAACTCTGTGGTACTGTCTAAGAAGTAGAGAAGTGGATCAGTGTATTAAATTAGGTACAAAAGAAAAGTAGTAAATGACTATAGTAAGATATTTGTTATCCTAGCTTCTGGGGTAAGAACTTAATAACAAAAACTGCTTGGAGAACTTGAAAATAATATGGCAAAAACTAAGCATAAGCCCACATCTCAGACCCTATACCAAATAAGGTTGAAATAGGTACAGTGTTTAGACATAAAGAAACAAAAAACCTGATACCATAGATCAATTAAGAGAACAGCAAATACTCCTTTGGATCGTTAGAGAGGGGAGATGTTTATGACCAAATGAGATAGAGAACATTATAAATTGTAAAATGGATGATTTTGACTTTTTTAAATTAAAAAGGTTTTGCACAAATAAAATCAATGTAGCCAGGATTAGAAGGAATTCGGAAAGGATTTATTTCTAAGATATATAGAGAACTGAATCAAATTTATAAAATTACAAGTCATTTTCAATTGATAAATGTTCAAAGGATATTCAACAGGCAATTTTCAGAAAAAAAAGGATGTTAAAGCTGTTTATAGTCATATGAAAAAATTGCTCCAACTCATTATTAATTAGAGAAATGTAAATTAAAACAATACCTGAGATACCACCTCATATCTATCAGATTGACCTATATCTATCAGATTGGTCTATATGACAAAAAAGGACAATTATCGATGTTGGAGAGAATGGGAAAATTGGGACACTAATGCACTGTTGGTGGAGTTGTGAACTGATCCAACCGTTCTGGAGAGCAATTTGTAACTTTACCCAAAGGACAACCAAACTCTGCATACTCTGATCCAGCAATATCACTACTTAGGTCTATATCCAAAAGAGATCATAAAAAAAAATGGGAAAAGTCCCACCTGTTCAAAAATACTTATAGCGACTCTTTTTGTAGTGAGAAAGAATTGCAAATTGAGGGGGATGCCCATCAATTTCAGAATAGTTGAGCAAGTTGAGAATATTAGGGAGTACTATTGTTTTGTAAGATATCATGAAGTACAGGACTTCAAAAAAACCTGGGAAGACTCGCATGAACCGATGCTGAGTGAAATGAGCAGAACCAAGAGAACATTGTGCACATAAACAGCAACTTTGTAAAATGATCAAGTACGATGAATGTTGAAAGCAGCTCTTTTCCGTAGTTCAGTGATCATTGATTGTCCTGAGAGACTTGCTATGGAAATTGTCATCCATACACATCTAAAGAAAAACTATAGAGTCCAAATGCAGAGCAAAGCATATATTATGTTCACTTTTTAAAACTTTTTATTCCGTTCTCATGGTTTTCCCTCTTAGTTCTGATTATTCTTTTACAACATGACTAATATAGAAATGTTTCAAACATGATTGTACATGTATGACTTAACAGATTGCCCCCTTGGGGAATGGAGAGGGAAGGGAGGTAATAGAAAAAATGTGGAATTTATAAAGTTGCAAATGGATGAATGTTGGAAACTACTTTTACATGTAATTGAAAGGATAAAATAAAATAATGAAGAAAAAAATATTTTTAAAATCTGACCTTAACTAACACTAAATTAGTTTTCTTTTAATAGAAAGGATTTTAATGATTTTAAAAGAAGGAGGCAGTGCATTTTTGATCATTTCAATGAAAAAGTAAGAGCAAAGCAAGAAAGGCCAGGTCCTCATTTGGCTGAAGTGTAGATGTAGCTAAAAGAGAATGAGTATAGCTTGCAGCCTGCCTTGGGCACAAATTTTCTAGTCTTAGATTTCCAGCTTTTTTTTTTTTAAAGAAATCTAAAACTGGATATCCTATAGATACCTCAAACTAAAGTCTCCAAAACTAAATGTATTTTCTTTCTTCCCTTTGAGCATACCCTCTCTTTTCTTAACTTTCCCAGTTCTGTCAAAGGTGCCACTGTTTTCTCAGTTGCTCATTTCTCCAACTTAGCTGTACTCATAATGAGTTATCAAATCCATATGCCCTGTCTTTTCCTTGGACATTGTCACCTCCCTGTTACAGGTCTGTTTCACCTCACACTTGGACTATTGTAATAGCCAGCTGGTTGGTCTTTCTGGCTCAAGTCTCTCACCTCTCCAGTTCATCTTCCACTCAGTTGTCACACTATAGGTCTGGCCATATCAGAGAGTGTTCTTTACCTCAAATTACCATATATTTAAATATGTATACATATATATATATATATATATATATATATATATGTGCGTGCACCCATTTGTATCTGAGTGTGTGTGTGTGTGTGTGTGTGTGTGTGTGTGTGTGTGTGTGTCTGTCTGTATTATACTCTACTCCCACCCCTAGAATTCAAGGACTTCTTTTGTCCTATCTCACCAACATCTCCCATAATATGTTGCATGTAAGTAGTGGATTTATTATATTTGTTGAATAATAGTGTTATGTTCAAATAGTTACTTTCTTAAACAATATTAGCATGAGATTAACAAGTTAGGTAAGGGGCTCATTAAGTTGCAGACAGCAAAGTTGTGGAAATGAAATACAGCTAATCCCAAGTTTTTGGGTTTTTTTGAGGGTGATATTTTGATGCTTTTAAGATAAAAGATTACTGATAGTGGCTCAGTGGTCCCATCTGCTAATTCTTTAGGTATTCTGGAATATGGTTATTTGGACCTCTTGGTTTATACTTTTAAGAGAAACATGGTACTCTTTTCATCTGTTAGTCATAGAGTTTAAGGATTTCCTTACTAACTTGTTATCTTCCTCCTCAAGACCATTCTCCATGGTAGAGAAAACAAGAAGCAACATCTGAATTGGGTAGTTCTGTCAACTCTGTCATCTGACTCATTTCATTTACAACGTTTCCAATTCATTTGTAATTTCCTCAACTGTAAGGCAGGCTTTACCATAGCATCTTCCTTGCAGGGCTGTTGTCAGAATTATGTCATAACAAGTATTTGTAGCATATAGTAAGCTCTTAATTAAATCACTCCTCTTTTTCTCCCTCCCTTCTTGCCTCTCCAATTATTAGATTATAGGAAAATGTTTTTATTTGCCTTCATTAATTCAATTCATCCAAACATTTTTTAGGGCCTTCTATATGCTTCTGTATTGTTCTAGGAACTATGTTATATACAAAGACCACTATAAAACTTGGACCTTATTTATATTCTGCTAGAGAATTATAACACAAGAATGTAAATAAAAATCATTTTTTTTATCCAGACTTTTGATTTCATTGGTAATGGGAAGAACCTCCCTTGGCTAATTCAGACCAATATCTTCTTTGTAGCTTGTGGTCTAAGAGCTCTCTCAGACCTTACTGCATTATGTGACTTGCCCAAGGTCAGTAGAACCTTAACAAAGGCAGGATTGAACCCAGATCTTCCTGACTGTGGGGCTAGCTTTACCCGCACTGTGACATGTTTTACAAACTAATTTCAGGTTGGAGGGAATAGAGAGATGGGTGGGGGTGGGGGGAGAATGAATGAATGAACAGCTATGGGTTTAAGAGGGGAAAGTGGGAGATCAAGAAAATCCAATAGTAGGAGAGGACCCCTGCATACCCAGCCAAGAATCCTTAATTCCTATATGCTTTAAGTTATGGCCCTAAAAATGTAAATCCTAGGCATTATTTTCTCAATTAGATATTTACATCCCAGAGCTGTCTTTTCCTTCTGAAGCTCTTTACCTTCAATTGGCAGCAGAGATAACACCAGGGTGTTCTTTATTTTATTTATTTATTTATTAGTTTTTGCAAGGCAATGGGGTTAAGTGGCTTGCCCAAGGCCACATGGCTAGGTAATTATTAAGTGTCTGAGGCCAGATTTGAACTCAGGAGCCAGCATTCTATCCACTGCGCCACCTAGCCGCCCCTACCAGGGGTGTTCTTAAGAGTCTTTGGTTTCTTGCCAAGGACTTCATCATTCCTGGCAGTTTTTAAATATGCTTTCTGGCATACCCTTTGTCTTCCCATGAATCATTAGAAGTCAAGTCTTGGTTTTCTCCTGGGACAGTTTGGGTAGACTCTCATATCCAGAATGTTTTCCTTTGAAAGACAACTTACCTAATGTTTGTTTTTGCTTTTTGCTATATTGTATCCCAGAGTCAAGGTCACTTTACTGTCACTATTTGTATCTTATTTCTTGAATAGGGGGGGATTTCTTATTTCCTGAGGGACTTCTGTGAACTCTCATCAGTATTTCCTGGGGCACAAGAAACTTTCTACAAAGGGGGTCCACCTCTCCCCCCCTTGTATATGGAACTTCATGCTTATTATATAGATATAAAATTTAGTTTCATTTTTCCCCTTCCTTGAGTCAGATTTTTCTGCCTGCCCAGTTTATTAGGTTAAAATTTTCTTTGCTCTTAGTTTCTTCATATTGTTTTCCTTTTTTAAATTATTTTAGCATACACTCATCCTTTTTAATAACTTTGTAAGTAGTGTTCCTTTGATCATTTTAACTCCTTTTCTAGTGGAAAAGCCTGTGGTTTGTGCAGAAAACAACCATTAACCTATTGATGGCAAAAAATGCAAACTGTTTTATACAGTAATCTTTGTGCCTCCAGATTCTGACATGTTTTTTTTTTTCCTTAACTCTGCCTCTTAAAATCTCAGGCTTCTTTCCAAGCACACTAAGGTGCCACCTCTCACAGTTTTTTTTTTCCTTCTCTTGAAACTACTCAAATGTTGTTTATGCTTGTATATGTTATACTAATATGTGCATTATATCCCATAATAGAAGATATGCTTCTGTGGGGTTGGGATTGTTTCATTTCTGTCTTTGTATCTCTATCACTTTACAGAGTACCTTTCATTTTTTAGTCAATTAAACATTTAGTTAAATTGAATTAAAGGGAGTCTTCTGATTCTGGATCCTAAAAATGGCTTCTCCTCATTTGTTCACTCCAATAGGAGTGAAAATATTAAAGGAAATATTGAATTTAGCAAAAGTCAATAAACCAAGCATGTTCTAGTAGTAAAATTTTTTCTGGTTGTGTTTTAGCCCTGAGCAAAAGTGTTAGTTTGTGTTTCTGTTTTATACATATGATTTTTTTTTAGGTTAACATTTTCTTAGCTATTTGTTTCTTTCTATTTGTTTTCCTTTTTCAATTATTTCATCATAATCTCATCCTTTTTAATAACCTGTTATCTAGAGTAGTGTTCCTTTGATCATTTTGGAACATTCCATAGTCTTTTCCTTATTTTTTTGATCTATTTATAGGATATCCTGAACAATCTTGACTCATGTGACCTTGAAGATGATGATCTCATGCTTGATGTGGACCTGCCAGAGGATGCACCTCTTGAAAATGGTTAGTGGAGAAAATGTTACTATTAATTTATGCTATTCATATGTACAATTTGAGCACTACTTTTTTTTTTTTTTTGCAAGGCAGTGGGGTTAAATGACTTGCCCCAAGGTCATACGGCTAGGTAATTATTAAGTGTCTGAGGTCCTATTTGAATTTGGGTCCTCCTGATTCCAGGACAGTGTTCTTTTCACTGCGCCACCTAGCTGCCCCTGAGCACAACTTTCTTAGAAACTTTATGAACATTCTATAACTCATAAAATGTCTATAGAATTTTCCCCATATTTTGAGAAAATTTTCTTAATGATTTTGCTATCATCTTGGATGTAGTTGAATGTTGACTTGAAGACACTTACTTACTGCTACCCCAGGAGTGGAAAACTACTCTTTCCCTTGGATTCAGATATGCAACTTGTGTTTACAAAATTTTAAAAAGTTGTCTTGAGCATAAAAGATTTGGGGACTTTCATTGTTAGACCAAGAAGGATTTGTCAAAGACAGAACTTGAATCCAGATTTCCTTATTCCTGGATCACCCCTCCACCCACTGTTATGCTGCCTTAAATGTTTTCCTTAATGCTAAAAAAATTTCATTGTTTTACATACATACAATTTGGATTGCATTTGGACCATTGAAAATTTGTTCTCTACATTAGGCAGCAGGGTTGCACAGTGTGTAGATCTTGGGACCTGGAGACAGAAAGACTTGAATTCATATCCAGCCTCAGATTCTTCTCAGTTGTTGTGACCATGGGCAAATAAATCACTTAACGTTTATCTGCCTTCATTTCCTTAACTCTAAAATGGGGCTTCATAGTGTCTACTTCATGTTGGAATGTCAAATGAGATAGATAATTAAAATTTTTTTTTCTAATTTTATTTATTTAAGGCAACAGGGTTAAGTGACTTGCCCAAAGTCACACAGCTAGGGAATTATTAAGTGTCTGAGGCTGGATTTGAACTCAGGTCCTCATGACTCCAGGACCAGTGCTCTATCCACTGTGCCACCTACCTGCCCTGAGATAGATAATTTTTTTTAGGGTTTTTTTTTTAGGATTTTGCAAGGCAAATGGGGTTAAGTGGCTTGCCCAAGGCCACACAGCTAGGTAATTATTAAATGTCTGAGGCAAGATAGATAATTTTTGCAAATAATATATATATATATATATATATATTTATATTCTCTTCCTTCCCTTCCCACATTTGTAGACCAATGAGTAAATGTGGGTTAGTCCTTTTTATTGACAATTATGCTTAATCTTCCATTGAAATCTATTTTGAATCATGGTAAGCCATGATGTTTATATGGCAAAGATACTGAGACTAAAACTGTAGAGAGCCTTGTCAGTCTATGAAGATATTTTTCTTAGCTTTTGTGGAAGAGAGAACCCTTTTAAGTTTGATATTTTGATGTGGAAGGGGGTGGAATTCTAGGTAGAATGGAAGGTAGTTGGACTCTAGCCCAAGGATATGTGTAGTTTTGTTCCTTCTGGTCCTATCTAGGAATGGAGCTTGGGCAGGAACCTACAGGTCTCACTAGAGAAAAAGCCTAATTGAATCGCCTGAGGTAGTCTTTGAATCATATGACTAACCTAGAAGGTTGGGTAGCTAGTGAGTAAATATCATATTTAAGAAAAAGGTTAGAAGTCAGAAGCTTGTCCATTGCTCAGATATAATCAATGAAGCCATGGTTTCTATACAAAGAAATAGACAGGATGGTGATTTGGAGGCCAGAGAGGATCATCATCTATCAAATATGAGAGAAATTCGGAGGAATAAGGTATTGACTTGAAGAACAATTTTGCACTATTTAGCATGCTGATTTGGAGTCCCAAGAAAATATAAAGAAATAGAGCATTGTGGTCAGGGTACAGGTCTCAGATTTTGTAATGAAAGACCACTCAGTTGGACTTCCAAGGGCTGGAGTATTATGTCACTCCCTGTTTTGTACTGAGGTAGCAATTTGGGATTGGGTCCAGTCCTAAGGAGGGGCCCTGCCTCTAATTAGGCAGGATAGGCAAATTGAGTTCCTCACACTGGTGAGGAATCAGGTTTGGGAGATGTAATTCATATATAAGGAATTAACAAGTGTGCCTTAACAGGAATTGGATAAGACACCTGTTTTGTTAAGACATAATTGTTGATAGAATGTGTGGACCCTAAAGCAATTTGTAGAGTTACTGATCAGACATTTTAAATTTGACCGTAGGGTCCACACCATTACTTTATCTAAAACTGACTTCTGCGCTTCATGCTTGATCCCTTCCCTAGGCAGTTATTCTCCATGTATCCCTCCACATGCTTCCACCACACTCAGAGATCCTTCCAGATTGGCTGAAGTCACAAGGTCACATTCTGGACACCTATAGGTTATGGTTGTTGCCCAGTTACCTGCAAAGCAGAAAAAATGCAAAGGGGCAGTCCAAACCAAGACTCAGGATTGCCCAGGCATGACCATGAACTTTAGTAGTGGCTGTGTGCTTGGAGCTTCATGGAGGTCAAGGGAAGGAAATAGGGCTGTCCACTTCCATGTTCTATGACTTTGCAGACACTTTCCCACGTAGTTCTGCATATTAGAGGAAAGAAAGAGGCAGAGGCAACTTGGTCTTTTTTATATCAACTGAATGAAGCCAATTAGACTTTTCATCTCCCATTATAACCTTCAGTGACAAATTGTATGTGCCTAGAACCTGGTCCAAAAGTTCCTACCAAAACCAAGAACTCTGAGCTTTCTCTACGGAATGGCTTTTCTAGGTTCATCCAGCCTATGTTTCACAGAAAACTAGAGCAAGATCATAAACTAATGGGTGTCTGCAAATAGCCAGTTTAACATGACTATAGGATGCAACTGTGAGTATTCCCATTATGTGACTTGATGTCATACTTTGGAAACTGAAGAAAGCTATGTCATTTTGTTTTTAGGAAGTGACATTTGGTGGCATGTGGTGAAATACTTTTGCAAATTATAGAATTGAGATGGGAAAAGGGTAGGAAAATTTCCATGATTATTCCTATGTTTAGATTTGATTTTTATATCAAATTTTTGAGTTTTATGATTTATTAAGACTTTGTTCTATAGAAAGTAAAAAAATTACTTGTTTGTTACTTGCCTATTTAGATTCTGTGATCTCTCTTAAATTTAAGTATTCCTCCACAATTCTTGATTTATTATGTATTTACCTTCAACCAAATAACTTTTCACTTAAAAATAATAAGAATGCTGCAATAGCATCATAGACTTTAAGAAGTCAGGAGAGCTTTGAGGTAATTTCAACATGTGAAGGAATTCATCTATTATAATTTAATAGTGGACCCAGTATTTCACAGGACAGCACATTTACAATACCCTTTCAATATACCCTTATGTATTGATCTGAAATCCTTCCCTCTTTGGGCAATACCTATCCAGTGGTTTTTTTTTTTTTGAAACTACACTAAATGTCTTAAAAACACATACACATTAGAACCCTTTAGGTATTTGAAGACAGTTACTGTATCCTGTTCTCGTGAGCCCTCCCATGTCTTCATTTCTACAGTTTAAGCATTCTTCTTTCATTCTTCAAACAGAATAAGACTTCAAGATCTTTATTAGGCTCCAATCCTCATCAGTATCTCCTTGATGCACTGATTTTTCTTAAAATGCACTGGCAGCTAGGTGGCGCACTGGACCTCAAGTCAGGAAGAGTTCAGCTATGTCTTCATATTTGGGTGATACAAATCATCTAATCTTTGCCTCAGTTTCCTCATCTGTGAAATATGGATAACAGTAGAACCTACCTTCCAAAGTTATTGTGAGAATAAGATAATTTTTGAAAAGGATGCCAACATTAAAGTGCTCTAAGAATGCTAGTTATTATTAAGAAAATGGAATCTCTTTCATGCTTCTTAAGTCACAGTTGCCTTTTGCATTAGAAACTTAGCTTGTTACCCATCCTTAGCATGTTTTTGTACAGAAATCTGAACCCATGATATGTTTTACTGCCTTTTTTGTGACTGAATATCTCCTGTTTGTTGTTAACTACTTGTTGAGCTGGTTTATAGATGTTGACAATTTTCTCCCTCTCTTTTTCTTTCCAGTTTCAAATTTTAGAAGCTTAATGATGTCTAGGCAGATACATTTTTTGCAAGACCTCATTGCATAGATAGACCATCCTTGCCAAGAGCCTCTCATTCCCTTATATTAAGTTGGGTTCCAAAAAATCTAGATTCAGTTCTGAGAGGCCTTCTTAACATGCTGTTTACTTCTTTCTTAGACTTTCTAACTGTAGAAACATCTTTACCTTGTTTGTGAGTTTTTAGACAGATACTTTGGAAAAATTTACTGAAGTCTAAGATAGATAAATTAGCCTAACATTTCCTTCCTTCATTGTTAGGACTTCTAATTTGACATATTCAGCTTTTCCCAAGGTTATTATCATTTCTACATCATCAGTTATTCCTAATTGATCTGAATTAAATTTGAGTTTAATTTTCATTATTATTTTTCT
Source organism: Macrotis lagotis (assembly GCF_037893015.1). Classification (NCBI taxonomy): domain Eukaryota; kingdom Metazoa; phylum Chordata; class Mammalia; order Peramelemorphia; family Peramelidae; genus Macrotis; species Macrotis lagotis. Next base: position 39,678,096 of record NC_133661.1, on the reverse strand, counting down.
CTATACTGAGAAAAAATTTCAACCAGAGAAATCAAGAATTTTTCAGATACCTGTTTTTAGCAGAATGACATATAATAATGAAGACCTTATGTTCTCTGAATTGCCTTATCTTTATTAGGAAAGGATTAACCACATCTTCTAGCTGGATGTTCTGTAGTGTATTCCTAAAATTTTATTGCTTTCATTCTGAAGGAATGTAGGGATTCTAGGAACTGGAGGCAAGGAAGCAGGACATTCTAAGTTGTACAATCTAAATGGGAATAGCCCTGAGCAAAGGTATGCAGTAAGAATTGTATATTCTCCCAGTTTTGCCAGAGAATAGCAAGTGGACCATTTTCTTTATAACAGGGAATGTATCAAATGAAATAAGTATAGAAAATGAGGTTCAAGTCAGTTTGTAAAGGATTTTAAATGCCCATTAGATGACTTTGTATTTTATATGAGAGACAGTAGGTTAACTTTTCTTGAACAGGGACCTGGCTTGGTCATTTTGTACCTTTGACAGCTTTGTGGAGGGTATATTAGAGCGAGAAGAGGCTAATGACAGGGAGACTGTTTGGCAAGTTTTGCAGTAACCTGAACTCTCATCCGGGTTGTGTGGATTAAGAAAAAGGGATAATAAAAATGTTAAGGAAATAAAGCTGACAAACTTGTGTAGGATTGTGTTAGCATCTAGTTAGTGAGGAAGAATGAAGAATTACAAATGACTCTAGAGGTACAAATCTGCTTGGCTAAAAGAAATGGGAAGCCTGCAGAAGAATCAGGGGGAACTAGGTGGGAATAAAATGGTATAGGGAGAAAGACTGACTTCTGTAGTAGACATGTTGAGTTTGAGATATCTGTGGAATAGGCACTGAAATATCTTTTAGACACTTTATTGGAGTATCTCAGGAGAGAGAAGTAGGCTGGTTGTGTGTATTTGGGAGTTGTCTGGACAGACCATACAGACTAATGAGATCCTCAAGAGAAGGAATTGGATCTATATATGGGGGTAACATTAGGGGTTGTGATCCTGCATAGGAGATGTCAGATATGTAGAAGGAGAAACAGAAGAGACCTGGGTCATGAAAACCCAAAGAGGCAGGAGGATAAAGACAGAATGGGTGGTCTACAATGACACATGATGTGGAGAGTTAAAGAATCAGAACATAGTAAAAGCTAATGGATTTAGCAATTAAGAAATCTTTACTAGTTAGTTGCATGGGAGTGGAGGGACTGGAACAGAAAAGGTGAGCCAGTCTTTTTCTTGGCTTTGGGCTATGAAAAGGACAGTTCTGGAATGCTAATGGGAAGGAATGGCAGGAGTCGGTGATCAATGAGAGCCTAAAGATGCAGAAAGAGAGAAGGAAAAAAAGAGGAAGAGGGAGGGAGAAAGAGAGAGGTAAAGATGAAGGCAGCAGTCTCTGAGAGGGAAACAGAATGAGGATTCACAGGAATATCAGAGGGACAATTAGAGGATTTGGGGTAAACCATGAGGTCACATATGGGTTTCATCCATGTGAAACCTTACTTGGAGTTTGATTGGGAGACTAGGGAATAATTCAAGACTGTATGTGTTAGAAAAGACTTTGAGAAGTGAAAAATGCATGTTGTGTAAATGAAAGGGTATAGGAAAAGTAAAGGAGGTTTTGAAAGATAGTTGGGAATAGACTCCAGTGTTGGCTAGTGGGTACCTGGAGTGGGATGTAAGAGGTCTTTGGGACTGGATTGTCAACATGAATGTTGAGTTCTTTATGAGAATGACTGTGTGGAGTCAAGGAAGAGAGGAAACACATTTATTCATCACCCACATGGTGCCAGACTAGAGTGTTGTGTTTGGCATGCCCCCTTGTGACCAGGGAACGGTCAAGAGAGGAGCACAGCAAGTCAAGTGCTAAATTCCAAAAGTATGAACCTCCTCAAAATGGAAGTAGAAACCAGGCAGTGCCTGGAGTCAGAAGATCTGAGTTCAGATCTGGCCTCAAACAGTTGTTAACTCTGAGACCCTGGGTAAGTCACGTAACCTTGATTTGCCTCCATTTCCTCATCTGTATCTATATCAGCACCTGCCTTGCAATAATTGTGGGGATGATCAGTAAGATTACAACTGTAAAGTCCTTGGCACAGTGCCTGGCACTTAGGGAGCACTCCTCTTCTTCCTTCCTCCTCTTCTTCGTCCTCCTCTTTCCTAAAAAAGTCTGAAAAAAATCAGTGTAGAAGCTTAGCCTTACCCCCCCCCCTTCCGCTTTGGGAGTAGAAGTTAGATGGGAAGAGTGGATATCAGAAACCAGATGGAAAGAATGCTCTATATCACTGATGAGTGATTAAGAGAAGTTCAAGGGAAGCAGCCCTGAGGGTCTGTTCCCCGCTGCTGAGCCTGGCAGTGCAGACAGAAAAGAAAGGACAGGAGTTGGAGGGGCTTTTGTCCCATTAGTGTCCAGGTTATTGAGATATCAATCTGGAAAGCCATTGAGAACCGGGGCCAAAAGATTACTAACCAGTGCACATCTTTGACCCAGAAGTGCCCCCTTCTAGACCTGTGCAGAGAGGTCAGATAAAGAGGAAAAACCCACATATGGACAAAGTGGAGTGCCCTTCTATTATTGGGGAATGGTTGAACAAATGGCATAAGAATCTATATTAGAATCCTTTTCTGTAGGAGATGATGAAAGGGACAGTTTTGGGGAAATTGATACAGTATGAAAGAACAACCAAGAGAGCAGCATATACCATAACAACAACAACATTGTAAAGGTGTAGGTAATCTGGGCAATGCAGTGATTCTCCCTGATTACAGAGAATTACGTACTCCCCACCTTCTGACAGGTGGTAGACTCAAGGCACAGAGTAAGAAAAACATTTTTGGGACATTGTCAGTGCATGACTTTGTTTTACTTGATTATGTTTATTTGTTACAAGAATTTTCCTTTTCTTTTTTCCAATGGGGATGGAGGGAGAGTAAGGTTTTTGTTAATTTAAAAAAGAAATAATCGAATAAAAAGCCTGTTGAATAACTAATGATTGCTATTTTTATTCTTGTTTATTCTCTACTTTGTTGTGCCCTATATTTTTGTCATCTGAAAAAATTGTTCTCTAAGTGAGGTTCAATTTCCTTATGGTTTTGTTTTTATTGTTAATATACTGTCATGGAAAGTGCAAAAGACTTAAAAACTCCCTCATTTCAGAGATTGAAACAAGAGGGCAAATGAATCATCTAAGGTCATACAACTATCTACTGGAAGAGCCAGTATTAGAAGTCCTGTCTTCTGCATCCTAACAGCCTTTCCTCTTGCTTTTTTTGTTTATTCTTTCACAGAACTTGTATTAGAAACCACCTTTTTAGTCCAACATTTACCCCAAATAATCTCAAATTCCAAGTTAGAAAAATCTAAATAATGAGTTTTTACTATATTTGAACCCAGTATTTTAATAGTTTAATAGTTTTGACTTATGTGCACAGTAACTTTGCAGGGAAATTCATTGTATAAGGATTTCTAGTTTAGTTCCCCCCCCCAAAGGCTAACCTAAAAGTTATGTACATATTTTAATGTTCTTTACTACCATTTTGTACTTAATTTAAAAGATTACTTCAGTATTCATTGTTTTTTAAAATATATTGTGAACTTTTTGGTCAGTGAACTGAGTGTTTGCACTTAATCATTTTTACAACTACCATGAAATACTTCTGTTGGGGGCAAGGTCTTCCTTTTTTGTTTACAGCGCTGTCCTGATTTAACTGCTCTTTGATTCTAGAAGTTACTGTTCAGTTCATGTGATCCCAAGATCACAGTGACCCCCCAACCTTTGTGTCAGAAGTTTTGACTTGTGGATCAAACCAGTGCAGTCATTCTCCTCCCAGAAGCGGAGAAGCCTTTCTGTCTCTGTGTGGCCGGGACAGGCTGGTGGTTAGTAGTATTTTTAGAAGCCGACCTCGCTCTACAACTATGTAAGCCCTGGGCGAAGATGGTAGTTTGGAGTCACAGGGTAAACTGGGCTCCTTTCCCACTGTGTGCGAGCTGGGAGCGGAGCAGGAAGGAAGGCCTGTTTATCAGGCTCGGCCGTGCCACCATGGCTGAGTAGGCAGCAGAGAAGCACAATGCCGCCCTGGGACAAAGCAACTTTTTCACTGAGTGGCCAAATATGTGAGGAAAAAATTTTCGGGTAAGTGAAAGAGAAACTTTGGTGATTGTGTGAAGCTCAGTAGAAGTTTGTGGGGCTGGGATTTCAGGGAGGAGGCTGTGCTGCTGCAGCCAAGTGCAGGCTTTGTCTCCAGTGGCTTTTTAGACTTGCCAAACAGTTTGCAGTAGGAAGTTAACAGAGGCTCAAGGAAGTAGTTTACTTTCTAAAAATAAGAGTTTGATTTTTTTTTTTTAATTTTGAGATTTGTTCAGAGAACGAGGTGAGCCTCCATCTCTCATTTTAGGACAGTGGTTCTTTGCTTCCCTTTGGTATGGGCAACTGACATTTCTCTTTTCTTATTTTTTTTTATCAAAATCACAAGGACCAGCAATGATAATAACACTTTGGGGGGTAAATTATTACTGGGATTTAAAGAGTATAACATTAATTATAAGAATAATTATAAGAATTATAACAATTTTTTGTCTTAAAAAACTGCAAGAAATTAATTCAGAGTGTTATTTAAACAACTGTAAAGTACAATTTTTCTCTTCATTGAAACTTGTATTATTATCATTGGTTTTCCACTCACTTGTTCCTGCTTTTCAAAATGTAATTTATCTCATAATTACTTAGTGGAAAGTCTTGACATTTTTCCAAGAATTTTCCTGTGAACTTTTTAGTAGCGTTTGAGCAACAAACTGTTCATGCTTCTTACTTTATGTAGTATGTATAAACGTGAATAACCAGGGTTGGTTTTGAATTTTTCTAGTGGAGTGTGAGAACATGAATCGCTTTGATGGATCAGACAGAAGTGTTCGACAGCACCAGGATGGCTTTTGGAAAAGGCCCCCCCAGAGATGGAGTGGCCAGGAGCACTACCGCCTCAGCCACAATGACAGCTACCGGCAGCATGGGAAGACGGACCTAAGCAGGTAGCTGCCACCACTCACTCACTTGCTCACTCTTTTCCTGCCTGCACAATGACTTTTTCTTACCCAGACTGTGAGCCAGGTTTTTGGAGGCACACAGACATCCTATTGTCAGAGCACCAAGGTTGGTGATGTAAGACTAGGAGCAGGATGGTTTATCATCACTTCCCTCTGTTAGTCCTTAGGGCTTAAAGCCTGTTTTCATTATCTTCACCATAGATTCTATCCATAGTTAAAATGTAGACTTTAGGAAAGACTCAAAACAGGTTCTGGATTGATCTAATTTTTCATTTGTTAATGTTTATGGTATTTCTTACTTAAAAGATAAATTCATGGATCTCTGATTCTCTCAGTGCTGGATCCTGATTGTAGCCCTTTAAAACACAAGAGAGATACTGTGGTCAAAATCCTCATATCCCTGCAGCCCACTAGCTGGCTGTTAATGAAAATAATAATAATAATAATAAGTAATAATAATTAATATTACAGAACACTCAGTAAGTGCCAGTCCCTGTGTTTTACAATGATCATGTGATCCTCACAGGAACCTGGGAGGGAGGGGCTATTCTCATTTTCAATTTACAGGTAAGGAACGTGAAAAGAGAGAGGTTAAGTGACTTGCCCAGAGTCACACAGGATAGTCTGAGGCTGGGTATCTCTGAGAACAGAGTTATTTTGGACCTTGGATAGTTCATAGCACTACTATGAAGTGATTGTTCTAGTTCATTTTGTGTCCGACTGAGTTGGAATTTTTCAATGGATAGCTGGAAATTAGACTATATGAAGTAAAATGTATTGTGTAATGGGCAAAATCTTTTCTAACCTGTTCTCATCAAGAGAACTCAATACTTTGTGAAATAGTTCAAATCACCTTTCTCTTTAGTTTATAAGATCAAACTCCTTTTGATATGTCTCAATTAGAAATTGTTAGATGTCTGTGGAGTTTTGTGAGAATGAATTCTAGAACCTTTCTGCCCTGCACATTCAACTGAGTGGCACAGGTTTTTCCTAGAATTATAATTGCAAGGGACCTTAGAATATAGCCTAGACTAAATGAATCCATGGCATAAGTGAAAAGAGAACTGGCCTTGCAGCCAGTCTCAGTATGACCTGGCCTCACATCTTGCCTCTAAAACATGATGGCCTATTAACCAAGGCAGTGCCCCCTAACTGCTCCCAGATACTTGCCCTGAGGTCTCTAGATGGAATTCCTCTCCAAGATATAGCTACACTGAAATCACAGGTTGCTCCAGTTTAAAAGAAAGGCTAGGGAGTTACTGAAGGCACAGTCCATAATGATGGGACATACTGGAAATCCTTTTAAGTTTTGGGGAGATAAATGAACACATTTTCTCTGCCTGAAAGTGCTGGTCTCCATGATTATGTAGGCATGCAGTTTGTAGTTTCTTGTGACAATTTAGTACAGGAGATACTTGTTATGTGCATCCTCTTCAAATATAGGGAGGGTTCAAGTCATACAAGTCACAGCCAGAGCAGCCTCTCTCCATAACATTAGTCATCTCATCACTGGCACGAACCCAACATGGATACAAGTGTGTCAGATGCAAAGAGGTTAAGGGATAGAGCACATAGACAGCTTTAAATTTGGTAAAATAGTGGGTATAATGTAACATAGCTGCTGGAAAAGTAACAACAAAGCACTGCTTTTTTTCTTTTTCTAATTATTTTTTTAATCTTTATTTAAATATTTGTTGATTTATTTTTCCAACTACTTGCAACAGTGGTTTTCACCTGTCATTTTTTGGCAGGGTTCTGAGTTTTACATTTTTCTCCCTCCTTTCCTTTCCTCCCTCTCCCTCTGACAGAAAGCAGCCTAATATAGGCTCTACATGTATAACCATGCTAAACATAGATCCATATTAATCATGTTGTTAAAAGAAGATCAAATCCAAGCAGAAGAAAAAACATTAGGAAAAAAAGACTTAATACATCTCAGAAAATTTGAAGCTAGTAAGCTTTGGTCTGCAAAGATCATACTGATGATTAGCCCATCAAGAGACAGGTTTGTATGTACAGGTTGTCATATATTATCATCATATAGTGCAGACTAGTATTTGCTGGGCCTTGTACCCTGGTTTCCTTACTGATACAGAAGTAATCGAAACCATTTAAGGCCAAGAGACTTATGTAGTAGCCAGACCATCTCCAGTGGTCCTGTTTCCTATCAATCAGGTTCTGGATTGGAACGATTCCAGTAAAAGCAAGTGAGAAGGACACCTTGCACAGCAGACCCCTCACTATAATAAACATAATTGTACAACTCACACCTCCAATCATTTGATTGATTGGTATGCTCATTTTCCATATGAAGGACTAGTGGTAGTAGTAGTAGTAATATTGATATGCTCAATCATGTTGATAGTTTCCCCTAATATTGAACCAATCCTGTATTCCTGGTATAAATTCTACTTGATCATATTGTATTATCCTAGTGATAGCTTTGCTAATATTTTATTTCAAAGTTTTGTATCCATTTTTATTAGGGAAAATGATCTATAATTTTCATTCTCTGTTTTTACTGTACCTGGTTTAGGTATCAGCATTATCTTGGTGTCATAAAAGGAATTTGACAGAACTCTTTCACCCATTTTTCCAAATAGTTTATATTGAATTGGAGCTTGTTGTTCCTTGAATGTTTGATAGAATTTACTTATGAATCCATTTGGCCCTGGAGATTTTTTCTTGGGGTGTTGGCTTGTTCAGTTTCTTTTTCTGAGATGGGATTATTTGAGTATTTGATTTCCTCTTCTTTTAATATGGGAAGTTTATATTTTTATAAATATTCATCCAAAACATTGCCATTAAGTAAGCATGGTCCTGAGATTTCAGGTGCTCAGCTAATCATGGGAAAAGGCATGAGGTTCCACTGAGTTGGAACCAAGTAGAGCTGAAGGTGTCATAGGTAGAACTGTGTCCCCAAGATCTTGACTCCAATTTGACCTTGGATTTATGTGGACTTTGTGACCCTGAACAAGTCCTGCCTCAGTGATCCCCAGGCAGCAGGCTCAGAGGAGAAGTGCTGTTGTATATATAGTGGTAGATAGAGTTTCCTTATCAGGAGTTCCCTAGACTTGGAAAATCAGGAAATTTGATCAACTGTGAGTACATTATATCTTTCTACAAATTATAAACAGGAGGATCATGTCTTAATTATTTAATTATATTTTATCTCCTCTAGTGCCTAGCACAATATATTATAAACAATTATTAAATAAAAAAATTAGATTTGAGATAAAGGAATGCAATTTGAACCCACTTTTGTGGAATTTTGGTCAAGATACTTAACTGCTCTCAGTTTTCTTCTATGTAAAGTGAGGGGTGAACTTGGTAATATTTAAAGTCCTTTCCAGTTCTAGCTCTAAATTGTAGCTATAGTTCTGTGATTAGATGACTTGGATTGATTGACTATTCCAAGTCTGCTCAACTTTTCTCAAGTCTCTAGCCTTACTTTTATGCCCAATTTCACTTCTAACACCTTTCGTCCCCCCTCCTCAACCTCCAGTCCCTCCATTTGCTCTGTAGATTGCTTCATGTTTTCTTGGACAAATGAAGACCATCAAAACGAGTCCACATCTTGACTGCGTTTCCTTTTCTTATTTTATAATATTCCCTTTCTTCACTGAAAATATTCAAAAAACTAAGCTTACTACTAATTTTTACATTTAAATCAATTAATGTCAGTAAAGTAAAATAAATTTTTAAGTAGCTCTTTAAGTCCTTCTCTGGATTCTTGTCCTATTCATTCTTAATCAGTTTTCCTTCTGTGGTTGTAGTTTTTCAGCCCTCTGTTATTCTAATTCTGCTTCTTTCATTCTGCATTATTTCATATTTCTCATAAGTGTTAGTCTTAATTGCTTTGTGCTATTCCATTCCACCACAAGTTTTAAAATGATTGCTTCTTTGCTTCTTCCATATAACCTTATTTCCAGCCATTGCAATTACATAAAAAGCTGTTGTGAAAATCTTTGAATAAATAGGGTTTTTTGGATTTTTTGATGATATATCTTGGGGGGGGGGGGGTTCTAATAATCAAGCCACTGGATCAAATTATGTGATTATCTTTGTAACTTTTATTTTTATACTAACATATTGTTCTCTGAAAATATTCAGTGTTTGAAATTCCACCAGCCAAAAATGAGTGTACCTATTATTTCACAACCTTTTCAGCATTGAAAATTCATTGATTTTGATTATCTTTACCAATATGATGAATGTGAGTTGGTTACTTCAGAATTGTCTTAATTTTCATCTCCTTCATTAATTAGGTTAAGCATATTTTCAATTGGTTATCATTCATATTTATTCTTTTGGAAATTGTTCATATCTTTTGATACATGAACTCACAGTTATCACTGTGACTTTTTTATAGTTCTGTATAAGTTTTAAATGTTATTTTTTCTGCCATTTGCCATATTTTCCTACTTTCTTTTAATTATATTTTTTGTGGACACTGTTTCTAATATAATCTAATATCATCAATAATCTTTCCATTTAACATTGTAAATAAAGACTATCAGACTACCTTCTGTGGGAATCAAGATTAGGGGAAAAATTGTAAAATTCAAACACAAATAAATAATAATCTTCCATTTATAAAATATATTATATAAAATAAATTAATTTCGCTCCACAATTTAGAAAAATATACATTTCTTTTAGATTTTTTTAAAGTTGTCTTTCCACAAGGAATCCACTAGGGTATATAGTGTAAATTAGTGATATCAAACTCAAATGGAAATGGATTCCTGCAAGCTGCATATTGATGTAGAAAACCTCAAATTAAACATTTTTTCCTTAAATATTTCCCAATTACATTTTAAATCTGGTTCAGTTCATACTTCATACCTGGCCACTTTTACCCCAGACTGACAATGATACCTCTAGGTGAGCTATGGGTTCAGTTTTTTCCCTACTAAACTGACAGTTTTCCCCAAAATGTTTGTTAAATAATGGATCCTTTTCCCAGTCTTTCATATACTTTTAGTGATGTAATCATTCTATATCTTTGCTCTCTCCTCTCCCTCTCCTTGATATTATAAAGTTTTGATGACAATGGCTTTGTAATTTTTAAAATTGTTAGAGTGCAACCCTGTACCCCCCAATAGTTTTCCATTTCAGTGTGACTTCTCAATATTCTTGTACACTTGATTTCCATACAGATTTCATTCTGTCTAGTTTTATAAAGAAACCCCTTAGTATTTTGATTGGAATTGTATTAAAAATAAAATAATTTAGGGGCTATGGTAATTTTTATTATGTTAACCTGACCAATCTACAAATAGTGGTGTCGCTCCAGTTACTTAGGGTCTTCTTATTTAGATCTTTATAATTCTTTTTTTTTTAAGGTTTTTGCAAGGCAAATGGGGTTAAGTGGCTTGCCCAAGGTCACACAGCTAGGTAATTATCAAGTGTCTGAGACTGGATTTGAATCCAGGTACTCCTGACTCCAGGGCCGGTGCGGTGCTTTATCCACTGTGCCACCTAACCACCCCGGATCTTTATAATTAGAGTTCTTCCAAGGCAGATTGTTTGTAATTTTGGCTAGGTTTCATTAGAAACAGCTGGTCTTAATAGTATTTACCAAATATTTGATGCTTTTTGTTTCTGTAAAATAATTTCTAAAATTCTTTTTTCTTGATCTTTATTAGTAGTAGTTTGTGATTTGACTTCTTAATTTTCAGTGCCAGTGCCTCTACTATCTTTTCCCTTTTTTTACAGCATTTCTGTAATTTTCAATACTATGTCAAATAAAAAATGGTGGGAATATAGGCATTTTTGCTCTGTTTCTCATTTTGGTGAGAATATTTCTCAATATGTTTGATTTTGGCTTAAGGTATATGTTCTTTATCGGAAAGGAAAAAATTCCTTTATTCTTATTTTTAGGAAGCACATTTGATATTAACCCAGCAAAGGTAGCAGTAAAAAATAAAATTAAAAACTTCAGAATAGTATTAATCAATAAAATACAGAAATACATTAAGAAAATTATTCCTCACACTCAAGTGGGGTTTCTATCAGGTTTATAAGACCTGCTCTGTATTAGAAAGATTTATCATATCAACATAAAATACATAAATAAAAAATTGTCAACAGAACTCTTCTCCCCCAACATTTGCTTCTACAAATCAATACAGAAACATGCCTTCAGTAAGGCCCCCTTCCCTTCAACAACTGATCCTTTCACCTTTGTCTCCTTCCTCCTTGGGAACTTTGTTTGCTCTCTTTTTACTGCCCCCTCTATGGCAGCTTGTGTGGGTTTTCTCTGACCTTCAACGACATTCAGACTGTCTCTTTCTCTTGCCCCTGTAACCTATCATCCTACTTCTTTTAGCTGCCAAGATTACCGAATGAATTGTCTCTGCCTGCTGCCTTTACTGTCTTACCACCTGGTCTTTCCTTTATTTCCTATCATTTGGATACTCACCCCAACTGTAGGAAAATGACTTGTTGTCAAGGTCACCAGTGACTTCCCTCAGTTTAATTAGCTTCTTTACAGCTTTGGGCATTAGTGACTTCATTTTGCAAGTATTTACCAAGTATTTTGTGTAGGCAAAAAAAAAAACTGTGTTATTTACTCTCAGGACCCAAAGAACAAAATGCAAAGCTCTGTCCTCATGTGGTTTACCTTTTAGTGGAAAAGCTAAGATATAGTCATAAAAATATTACTCTTCTAATTTGTGTATAAAGTAAATATGTAATGAAAAGTATCAGATTCTTTGCAGGAAAAAATGACTGCTCGTAGCTGGAGAGAAATGAGAAAATTAAGTTTTTTAATGAAGGAGATAACATTTGTGTTTAAATTTGAAGGATATTAAGAATTAGATTAGCAGAATTGGGAAAAAAGAAAAAACCTTTTAGTTGGAGCTTTGAAATCAAATGCAAGAAGGTAGAAAGTCCTGGAGTGAGATGGAGAAATAGACTATCAAGGGGAGGAGAAGTCAATCTTGAAAGGCTCAAAGCAACACTTCTGTAACCAGGTTTATCATGACCAATATTTATGAGTGTGTGGGTGTGGGAATGGAGGGAAGCAACCTTCTTGGGAAGGAAAACCTTGGGGTGAAGCTCTTTGTAGAGAGTTGACTATAGAGAGTCTAACATTTGTTTTCTTAAACTATTGTGATCATTTGTGCCTCAGTCTCACTCTTCAAATTTGACCCATTATTGTCCTTTCAACTCCCAGTAAAATTTAGTGTGTCAGAGAAGAGTTCAAAAATTAAAAGTATATAATTAGAAATTATTTGGTATCCCTGGTAAGCTACTCAGCACAGATTTTCATGCTGACAAATTTTTTTTTTTCCAGAGGATCTCCCTATAGGGAATCCCCTCTGAGTCATTTTGAAAGCTACAGGGGAAGCAGCCTTTACCAGGGTCCTCGGATGTTGGTAGATGTACCTGAACACACTGTGATGCTGGATGAAATGACTCTGCGGCACATGGTCCAGGACTGCACTGCTGTGAAAACTCAGTTGCTTAAGCTGAAACGACTGCTGCATCAGGTCAGTGTGTGTGAAATGCTTGGAATTCTAGGCTAGGAAGGCAGACCTAGTGCTCATGGGTAATGAGTGTGCTTCCTTTGTCTTGTTGCTTCACAAGTATGTGTTTGGATTTCTTGTAAGAATAATGCCTATAGTATCAGATTTTTTTAAAATAAATGTGAGATGAAGAGTCTTGAGAAATTTTTAGTTATAGAATATGTGTGACAAAAACATGAAGTATCATGAAGATACTACATAATGTGGTCTTTAATGCATATCATTTTTGAGTAATGTCATTAATATATTATAGCCAAATCCCAAACTTAAATGGTAACGTTTATCTGGATGGTGCTTTTGTGTCTCCTACTTCTCCTCAGAGAACCCTTCCACTCCTTAATAGAAAGTGAAAAGTTCATCCAACAGGAAAAATGGTTTCTTGGCAGGCTCCGGGCAGCAGATTGCATGGACTATAATCTAATAGAGAGGTACCTTTCTTGAATCTCTGCCAAGTGGGCTATCCTGTTCCCTCAATTTCCAGTCTGGCAGATGCTGTTTGGCTCTTGGGTGGGAAAGATGGGGATATGACTTAGATCAGAACTGGGAATCAAGGGGAGGATTCTGCTAGTTGTATGATTGAATGAAACATTTATTAAGCACTTGCACTGGCCTAAGTGTTGGGAATGCAAATAGAAAAAGTAAATCGACCCTGTTGTCCAGGACTTAAATTCTAAGAGGGTGGACAACCCTCAGGCAGGGCTTCAGCTGCGAGGCAGATGGGAGGGTCCCCCTGCTCTTTGGGGTTCAGACACAAAACTGGATGGTCAGGCAGCTTCTTTAATGACATTCTCACTGATAAAATCCTATCAGTTTCTCATGTTGAACTATCTGATAGTGCCATGGATGTTGGTGATGAGAACTTTCTCTTCTGGATCTCCAATAATTACTCCTGGGAATTGAGTTAACACTAATCCTAGGGATTAAGAATGCATTTTAAGTAAATATCTGATCTGTGGAAGGGGACAGTGGCAAGTGAAGCAGTTCAGCTGATGGGGGCCATCATCATTATTGCCAGAATTTATAGAAAACTTTCAAAATATCTCATTTGATCCTTATAACTATCCTGGGGAGGTAGGACCTATTATTATCTCCATTTTACAGATGAGGAAACTCAGGCAAAAAGAGGGAGGGTCCCTTTCACAAAGGAAGAGACTTCTTATTCTCTAAGGTAGGGCAAGGGAAAAACTGGTGGAGGGAGAGAGTGGAGAGAAGAGAATCAGGGATTAGGATAATGATGATTATATAAACTCTGGGCTTTCAAGCTATTTAAAATGCTTATTTGCCACTTCATGATAGACTTTAATTCAGTTTACTTCAGTTTACATTTAAATATCTCTTTTGTCACAAAATAATATTTTTCTGGGTGCTTAGGAATGACCAGAGAGCAGCTAATATATGATCTCCATATTTATGGTGTTTATAGTTTATAGTGGGAAGATGTGATAAGTAACCTAATAACTATAATAGCCATGCATGATAATTGCAGAAGCCGTATTTAAAGATTTTTGAGCAGAAGAGTACCATACCTCTGTGGACTATGGCATCATAGATTTATAGTTGGCAGGGACCAGGGCTAAAGCTTTGAACCAATCTCCCCCTGAGTTTCTCTGAAGAGGTACAATAGTGCTTTGCTTGTACAGTCATTACATGGAAGCATTGTTGTTCGTTTTATCTAGTACCACAGACTTTTCATTTTGATAATGTAGTAAACATTTATTTCAGTGAGTGTAGACTATCTAGGTTGAGGTTTATCTGCTTCACATTTCTGACTATAGTCCCTACTTTCACACTTCATACATTTGTATCCTCTTCCCCACTGCAGAGAAGTGAGAGAGAGAGAGAGAGAGAGAGAGAGAGAGAGAGAGAGAGAGAGAGAGAGCGAGAGAGCGAGAGCCCACCTCCCCCTTCTGTCTGATACATACTGGCCATAGAACCCTGCACCAGGGCCATCCCCTCCTCTGCCTACCACAAATGGGCTTTCTTGGACTCTTTCAGATCAAAGTCTGTCTCCTTCTTGTATACTGTCCATCTCCTCTTCCTTCTTCTCCTCATCCAACTTCTACAACTTCCCCTACTCCTCCCTCTCCTTTCCTCTCTTCTTTCACTCTTCCTCCTCAGTAGTACAAAGTAACTAGTAATGTCTCATTGGGAGCTAGATATTGGGAAGGGAAAAAGAAAAAATATGACAGCAGAGAAATTGATTCTGGTGTATATAGAGTATGTGAGGTCAGTGTCCTGATAAACTCTGCTCTGGCCCAACTTCTTACTTCTGGAGAATATTTTCAATTCTGGGTCACATTTTAGGAATGGCATTAATAAACTTTAACATTTGAGACTGGGGGCGGCTAGGTGGCGTAGTGGATAAAGCACCGGCCTTGGAGTCAGTAGTACCTGGGTTCAAATCTGGTCTCAGACACTTAATAATTACCTAGCTGTGTAGCCTTGGGCAAGCCACTTAACCCCATTTGCCTTGCAAAAACCTAAAAAATAAAACCCCCCAAAAACAACATTTGAGACTAAGACTAGACTAAGCCCTTACTTTCTGGTCTAGATCAGAATTCAAATGTGAACTCAGAACAAACTGGGTGATTCTGTGCTGGTCACTTCTCCTCTCTTTACTTCAGTCTCCTGACTGCAAAATGGGGATAACAACTCCTGCCTCCCAGGATCATTGTGAGCAGTGAATGAGAAAGTCCTTACAAAGCTCTTTCCATAGAGCCTGGCACCTAAGAGGTGCTTGAGAAATGCTTTTCCCTTCTCCTTCTGTCATTTGGATTTTCATAGGTCTGGGCTTTCCTTGTTTTGGCTACTTTGGACATAGTTTTCAGTCCTCTTTATTTTTTCCTCCTACCTGAGTTTGGAATCTACCCAAGCCCTCATTTCCCCTCTTAGATTATTAGTTCTGATATGTCTTTTAAACTTTCTCTGGCTGTTTTATTTTTTTTTTTTTTCTGGGAGAGGGGCAGATTTTGTGGGCTGGAGGTTCAATGACTAAAGCATATTTACACATATATTTCCATTCCATAATTTGACTAATCATGGGAATAAGGAAGATGAAGTCTTGGTAGTCATAAAAAAGGAAAATGAGAGATCAAAGTGAAATAAATGGGGCAAGGCAGAAGGTGAAGATGAAGCAGAGAGGGGAATGAAAGAGCAAAAGATTCTATTCTCTTGTAGTAGGTAAACAGACTACTTTCAACTGATTTTTATCCTTAAATTTCCCAAGATTCTACCATGAGAGAAAGTTAGGTCAGCCTCTTTTCAGGGAAACAGTTCTTTTCTAGGTTTTGCTGGTAGTCATGACCAAATAGGCTTTTTCCTGGGGGTCAGATCAAACCATTTGATTATCCATCTTTATTAAAGCAAACAGCATACAGTACAATATAAGAAGGGATGTACAGAGATAATTTACTGCCCTTGAGGATAAAGCTGTTATTTTTAATGGAGTTTAAATTGTACAGTTTTAGGAGAAACCATTGAGAAAACTCTTTAACATTATTCTGGGTGAATTTGTGCATTCTTGGAGTTTAGAAAAATTCACTGGCTTAAGTAAAATTACCTTTAACCTCTATACCACAATGATAGGTGATCTTAACAATGTTGGTGTTTCCTCCAATATTGTATTACTTTCCTCCCAGAGAAAGGGGTCCTGCCCTGGGCTCAGAGGGGTCCCAGTTTCATTTTGATGATGGACTAGGAAAAACCCTAAGAGAGGGCAGCAGGTTTTTTTTTTTCACTTGTCTGGCTTATGTCCTCATTCAAGAGTAAAACTGGGGTAAACCTTTATGCCTGTTTAGTTATGGCTTGTGTCTAAAATCTCCTGAAAAGGGATTACTTCTTGAAAAGGTACTCAGTGTACAAAGTAGATAATTGGGGAGGGGGAGGGGGGTACATACACAATTTATTTCCTACTCCACAAAATCAATGCTTTAAAACACAAAGCCCTCTTAAGTGTACATTAATTAAAATGCTTAAAACAAATGTGTATTCATTTTATGTGTATTCTGGGAGTTGCAGAGTGTACTTCTTACTTAGAGCAGATACCACCTCTAGGATGCTTGACCCCTTGTGTTCTTTTGTCTTTACAAAAGTATCAGTTTGAATTATACATCAGTTATCTCTCAACTCTCATATGAGTGGAGTTATTTTTTTTTAAAATTTATTTGATGACAAATTTCCTCTTTTAAAAAAAATCATGAACATGGTGAGATTTGTAGTTTTTGTACTTTTCATGCAATTGTGTGACTAGGAATGGTTTCTCCTTTAGAAAACTATTGATGAAAATCTGTTTGTGCCCACCTTATTTTCAAGAAGAGATTTAACAGTAGGCTTTTATAGGTCAACCTTTCTCAGTAGCACACTTTCCTTTCCAACATATCTAGAATTAATCCCTCAAAGTTTTGAAAATTGTGGTGCTGACCACATCTTTAACCTCTGTATTTTGAATGGTACAACTGTTCATCTCATTTTTGTCTTTTTTAGTTTCCTTTCTAAATTGTCATGTATACATCAGACATCAAGATGGAGTTTCAGTAATATTCATAGAAGATATAATTTGTTAGAGGAATTATTGACAGATTCCAGTTTTTTTTTTTTTTTTGTGGTATTCAATCCTGCCTTTATGGATTCTTCATGAAAGGTCACACCAGGCTTTCAATAACTTGTTTTTCTCTCTCCTACTTCCCTCAGTTTTATGAGATGTGATACTGTTCCTTATCTTCCAATAATCTCCTCCCCAAGACTGGGAAAGAACTTTAAATTTTTGGTCAATGATCTTGTGATAGTTAAGCCATCTCCCTTTGATAAGGATACCAGTTCTGGTTGAGGGGAATTTGTGGTCTATTTTTGGCCCCTTCTTATGGCATTTGCTTTATGTTGCTTAAGTGAGATTTCATGGGGGCATCTTTTCTTGGTCACTTTGACTAGCTCTAGTGGGAGTTACCATTGTGTGACCTCTTCTTTTCCTCCTTATATGTGCTTTACAGCTTAGTGCTGTTTTGATCTTTGGGTCTGTTACATACAGTGAAATCATTGTAAATAGTTGTTTTTCTATCTCAGGATAATTTAATTTTTTGTAATGGTCAGTTTTGATCATTTTTTGACAATTATCAAAGAAAGTATTCATAATTTATAGCTGCGATATTTCTGTGTGCATATAATTGATAGAACCTTTACCCTCTTTCATTTCTTAATCAAAAAACATATTTTCAATTTTTTTTTCATTATCCTTCTAAACTCTATTTCCCTTGTGTTAAAATCAGAACATAGATCATTATCCTTCTAAACTCTATCTCCCTTTTGTTAAAATCAGAACATAAATCATAAATGCATATGTAATTATTGAGTAATATAAATAGATTTATCTGTAGGATCTTTGTAGCTTTCTCTGTTTTCTCATCTATTGCTGTAGATGTTGAAGAATAACATAAGCTTACCTTTAAAGTGATCTTGCCCATATTGAGCCAAGGCATTGTGCTTTCTAAAGTTCTGTAGAAATAATTTTATCAGTCTCTTTTTCCTTTCTTTCTAGCCTTCCTATCCTTCCCATTGTCGTTTTTTGAAAGTCTTTGTTGAAAGTTTATTCATTTCTCTTTGGAGATTTTTTCCTCTTTTTTCCCCCCTTTATTTTAAAACATTTATTTATTTTTCCAGCTACATGCAAAGGTAGTTTCAACAGTCATTTTTTGATAAGCTTTTGAGTTTCTCATTTTTTCTCCCTTCTTCCCTTTCCTCCCCTGACAGAAAGCAATCTAATATAGATTAACTTGAATAATTATATTTCCCATATTATTTTTGTTGTTTGTCCTTCATTCTTGAAGAAGACCATGACATCAGGGAGATGATGCCGTGACAAGCACATGAACTGGATTGGAGTGAGGGGGTGCTGTGCTAAGTCACAAGCCTCACTTTCTCCTCCAGAAGCATCTGGGTCTAGTGACCAGATATGGAATTGGACAACTGGAGATGACCCTGGATGTGAGGCAGTCAGGTTCAAGTTACTTGCCCAAGGTCGTATAGCTAGTAAGTTGGGAAGTGTCTGAGGCTAGATATGAACTCCTGTCCCCCTGTCTCCAAGGCCAGTATTCTTATCTGTTGTGCCACATAGCTGCCCCATTTCCATATTATTAATCATGTTGTAAAAGAAGAATCAGAACCAAAAAAAAAGCCACATGAGGAAAAAAATGAATTATTATTTGTTTTGCATTTTATAATGTTTTCTATCTCTTCTTTGGTCATAAACTATTCCCCTTTCCAAAGATCTGACAGATAAACTATTCCTTGTTTTCCTAATTTGTTTATGGTGTCATTCTATATCAGTTTTGACCTTATCTTGTTTTAGGGTGTAAGATTTTACTCTATACCTAGTTTCTGCCACACTACTTTTCCAGTTATCCCAGCAGTTTTTCATCAAATAGTGAGTTTTTATCTTAGAAGCTGGAATCTTTGGATTTATCAAGCAGTAGATTACTATAATCATTTGCTGTTTCTTTTGTACCTAATCTATTCACTGATTCACTACTCTGTTTCTTATCCAGTACTAGACAGTTTTGATGATTGCCACTTTTATAATAGTTTTAGATCTGTTATAGGTATCTATTTGAAATACACTTTGTCCCTTTCCTTCTGTATGAAGAAGAAACTTAAAAAAGTTTTCAAAATAATTTTTCCCAACTCTTCTACTTTTGGGGGACATATCTTTGTGACTAAGTTAAAAATATCTGAAAGACAAAATAGCTTTGTTGACCTCACTGATGATGTTTATCAACAATGGACTTTTCAGCACTGTCAAATGCTGATAATCTTGGTAGCTTTTTAAACTGTATGTTAGTTATGTCTATTTCAAGTGTCTTGGAACATGTAGGAAGATACCAGTGTTTTCAGCTTACAGGAACCAATTGGGTAAGTTGGTAATTTGTTAATGGATTTTCCAACAGTTTAATAAAATATGAAAAATGTTATATTATACACACTAGAGTTTTTCATAAGGGAATCTTTAAAAGGGTGGAGTGGGTTAACATGGATAGATACCAAACATACATACATACATATCCATATTTATATATGTATTTTGTTGTTTTTGTTGTTGTTGTAATGTTATTCTTTTGAGAAAACACCATTTTCCCCTTGACAGCATAGATTGATTAGGGACATTAGCTCTTTTTATTAGGGGGAACTACTTTTCATTTCACTAAAATCTTGATATCACCAAAGGTTTGGACAATGATCACCTTGCTAACAGGAGAATCCTCTTAAAAGGTCAATGAGTCATTTTGAGTAGTATCTTCACTCAGCGCAAATTCAATCAATGCAAATTATTAATTGAAGCCAGAAATCCTGCTGAAACAACAGGAAAGCGTCTAAGATACTTAGAACAAAGTGACAAAGAATAGTTAAGTGGTGTTTGTGTTATTTTATTATTTTGAAGTCAAGGTTAAAGGAAGCATGCTGCATCGCCCAACAAAAATTTGTCAAGGACTGTAATCCTCCATATTACCAGTGAGTTTAATAATGAAATGTAATAATGCCATGTGAATGTGACCTTGAGGGCCACGTTTAGCCAGTAGGTCACAGGTTGATAACCATCTGGTCTTGAATGAACTTTGTACTTCATATTTACACATGTAATTAATGTGTTGAGTTTCCTGTCTTATGAAACCTGAACATTCCAAGACTTTTGAGATGGTTATATTTTCAGTGTTCCTTGGAACATGGTCATTTTGTTATTAGAATTAATTATTTAGTTAAGCCAGAGAGATTTTTCTAAAAGACTATTATCATTCAGAATATTCATAATGACAAACATCTTAGGAAATATTAAAGTTACTAGGGCAAGTAGGGGGATAACTATGGTATCGTAGAATTTTGTCAGAAATGAAATTAATATTAAAATACTTGTTTTTCAAAACCT
Source organism: Macrotis lagotis (assembly GCF_037893015.1). Lineage (NCBI taxonomy): Eukaryota > Metazoa > Chordata > Mammalia > Peramelemorphia > Peramelidae > Macrotis > Macrotis lagotis. The sequence continues at coordinate 39,657,604 of NC_133661.1, read as the reverse complement.
ACACTTTTGAAAATTGTGGAACATTTTCATCTCCCCTACCCAAGGCATACTATATCTGGAATATGCAATTATAAAAATAAAATTTATATAATTAAAGACATTTTCACAATGTAAACTTCTTAAGGACTGTATTTTGTTTTTATTTTTATTGTTTTACCCCAGAACCTAAAATAGGTTCCTGCATAAAGCTAATAATGATAAATAAATACTTATTGAGTTATTTTGAATATTGTTAATAATAGTATATTCAAATCTAGTTTTATTCATTATCCTGTGGGATTAATTTTACTTGACAGGTGTGGATAATTCTTTTACTGGGGAGGACTAATATTTGTGGTTTTATGTGAATTAGATACTATATTAATTTATCCTCTTCCCATAATTATTTGATTGCTTTGGGGAGAGGCTGTTTTTGAGTGATATTGAAATAGGCATCAATGAATTCATAGTTAAATACAGTTTAAATTCCACTCAACTATAAATTGGGTTTATATATTTACTTCCTAGCTTCTAAGCCACATTTATAGCATAAAATCTGGAAATTTTATATTATATTATATTTTCCTCAGAAAAGAGGAAAAAATGATTTTTCCCCAAATGACTGATAAAATATAAACAACATAATTGTAAACATAAAAATTCAAGTATAACCAACATTTATATTAGATGCAAAACACATTAGACAAAAGTCTCTGTCTAAAGAGATTAATGTCTTCTGAGAACAAACACCATCTCAAAAACACATCAAAGATACTATTGTTCTGTGTGGATATCTCATAGATTCTTAATGTTTGTATAGTTGTATATTTTTTATAGTATATTCATGTACAATATATTCATTTTAGGCTCCTAATATCCCTGAGAATTGCATAGATTTCTATCATTATCTCCATTTTTCAAATTTAGACCTAAGATATAGAGAATTTAAATGATTTGCCCAGTGTTACACAGCTGGTTTAGAGAAAGAGCTTGGGCCAGTCTTTTGCCTTCCTGTTGGTATTCTTTCATTTAATAACACAGCATTATACCTTGTTGAGACTTAGGATCCTTTTCCTCCCCCAGGCATATTTTCAGATTGATTCTAGATGAGTACTGACCTATGATATTTCATTGGTTTAGGGTTTTCAATCTGGGCAAGTTCCCTTTATCAATAGAGTTCAGCAGAATTTGTTCATTTTTATAGCCTTTAGACAGATCCCTCCGCATTGAACGGTATAGGATCAAAGTATGCATCTGAGAGAGATCTGAAGCTCACTTAAAAAAAAATTGAATATTAGGTGCAAAAAAACTCAAAAAGCTACCCAAAAGTTTCTTCTTTGTTGTTTATTAAATTGTATTTTATTTTAGTTTTAGTTTCAAATCTCTCCCACCCTTCTTCCTTCTCTACTTAGTGAAAAGTAAGGAAAACAAAACCTATTACAAATATGCACAGTCATGCAAAACAAATTTCCATATTATCCAGCTTCTTCCCCCTCCTAAAACAAAAGAAAAAAGAAAAGATAATATTTTCAATATAAACTCTTGAGTCTATCAGGTCTCCATCTGGAGATGATCAGCATGTTTTTTTCATGGGTCCTTTGGAATAAAGGCTAGTCATTGTATTGATCAGAGTTCCCAAGTTTTTCAAAGTTGATCATCTTTACAATATCATTTGTATTGTCTGAATTATTCTCCTGGTTCTATTCACTTCAGTCTGTATCAGTTTATACAAGCCTTCCCAGGTTTTTCTGAAACCATCCCCTTCATCTTTTTTTTTTTAAATTTTATTTAAGGCAATGTGGTTAAGTGACTTTCCCAAGATCACACAGCTAGGCAATTATTAAGTGTTTGAGGCTGGATTTGAACTCAGGTACTCCAGGGCCAGTACTCTATCCACTGCACCACCCAGGTGTCCTCCCTTCATCTTTTCTTAGAGTGCAATCTTATTTCCTCACATTCAAATACCATAACTTGTTCATCCATTCATAGGCTGATAGACACTCTTAGTTTCCAATTCTTTGTTACTACAGAGAGAGTTGTTGCAGATCTTTTTGTGCCTATTGATTCCTTTCCTTTTTTTTTTTTTAATCTCTTTGGGATGTAGACCTAATAGTGATATCACTTGGTCAAAGTCCATGCTTTGTTTAATAACTTTTTGTGCATAATTACAAATTTCTTTCCATTATGTTTGGACTTGTTCACAGTTTCATCAACAATGCATTAAAGTATCTCTTTTCCCACAGCCCTTGCCAACATTTGTAATTTTTGTTTTTTTGTCAGCTTAGCCAATCTGGTAGGTAGAAGGTAGTAATTTTTAATTTTTATCTCTCTTATTGATGATTTAAAACATTTTCTTCATATGGCTGTTAAGAGCTTGGATTTTATTCATATTTGATCATTTATTATCAGGGGGAATGGCTCTTATTTCTCTAATTTCCTGTAGTCTTAATTTCCTCTAGTTCTTAGAAATTAGATCTTTATCAGTGAAACTTGCTGCAAAGCTTTTACCCCCCCAAATTTCCTGCTTTTTTTCCCAATTAGAGCTGAAATGTTTTTAATTGTGCCTTTTCTTATGCTTCTTTGCTTCAGTTTTTTGTGTACCTAATCTGATCCACTGATCAACTTTTTGATTTCTTACCTAGAACAAAATTGTTTTATTTCCAGTTTTGTATCATTTGAGAGCAGGTACTGCTAGAATCCTACACAAATACAACCAGTGGACAAAGAGATTTTTTTGGTTTTGGGATAAGATAGGAAAGAGATTGGCATAGTGGATAGAGTTGAGCTACATGTCAGGTTCCTTGCCTTAGACACTCATTAGCAGTGTGACCCTGGGCCAATTTCACACACACACACACACACACACACACAAACAGAGAGAGAGAGAGAGAGAGAGAGAGAGAGAGAGAGAGAGAGAGCGAGAGCGAGAGCATACGCCGTCTTCAGCTTCAGTTTCCTCTTCAGTCAAAGAGGGGATAATAATATCACCTACTTCATAGAGTTGTTGTAAGGATCAAATGAGTTAATGTGTGTAAAGTTTTTGCAAACCCTGAAGTTATGTAAATGCTATTATTATTGTTATTTTCTTCATGCTACATTTTGCTTGTTCCTCCAGAATGGGAGCTGGAGGGAAGAAATTAGAAAAGGAGGACAATATCTTAGAATATCCCTTTTTTTTAAATTGTCACAATAAATAATTGAAATTTACTGATTCTGGGAGCAGAACAGAACTGGATTCCAAAACTGATTCTGGAAACTCATGATCATGTTTATAAAATATGCATATTTCCTGGTCTGGAGGGTTCTAGAGTAGTTCTGCCACATGGTTTGATATGTTATCTAAATTAGTAATTTAATTTTGTTAAGATTTTCATGCACCTATGTATTAAAAAATTTAGTCTTTGATGTTTTCACTAGAAAGAGTAGATAGATGAGAGGCATTTTCTTAGAAAAAAGATTTTATAATGATATTAAAATTTCAAGAAAAGTTAAATTTAGCTACTTCATAGTTTTAAAAATCAAAATGATAGAGATTTGAATTTTAGTAAACAAATCAAAATATTCTATAAATATTAGATTAAATTGGGACAGTGAATTTAATTAATTTACTTCTAAGATGATGTAAAAACCATGTGAGCATATGTCTGCCCATACAGATATTTCTAAGACCACTGGAACAATATTCACATTCTTTGTGTGGGTTTCAGATTACTTCATGATGTCCTCTTTCATTGATAAATTTAAATGTCATGAATAAATTCACGGGCCACTCTTTAAGAAACAACTACAGTGATTGTGAAATTCTAATTGACTCAATTCTGAATTCCACAGCTGAAAACTTAACGTATGGATTCAGTGCCAGGAAATCTAAAAACCTCCTCCATGTGATTGTCACTGTAGTGCTTGGAATGCAGTACCCTTCTGTATGTATAAAGCATGGCTATCACATTATTTGTCAAATTGCAAAAAGTTAGTTTCAGCTCAGTGTACTACTGTTACAGTATTTCTTAGGAGAACTCAGGATGTAAAATTAGTTTCTCTTTAGTGGAGTCTAAGAATTTGTCCCATTGCAAATGTACACTTTTTGTTCCAAGTCTTTCTTTTAATCAAAGAATGTTTACAGTAGGATTAATATTAGAAAAATGGAAATTCCACCCAACTTCAAATCCAGAGAACCCGCTACCCATTAAAAAAAAAAACTTGGCTCGAAATTGGAGCCAGAAAACAATAATTTAACTGCAGACTGATTCCAAAACATAGTTTTCCTCTTTTGCTATACAAAACATGAATCAAGAAATAAATAGGAGAGTCCTTTGCTTCTAGACAGGTCACAAAATCCTGACTCTAGATTCTGGATACTTTATTTTTTAGGAGGACAAGATCCAAGGGGTGGTAAATTAGAAAAAAATGTTGTGATTGCTAGAGGCAATCCTTCTGAAATAAGATGATTCAGCTTGAACAGGAAAAAAGAGGGTTGGGGTGGGGGCAGCACATGGACAATAAGTATAAAATGGAGATGATAAAATTGAACCAGAAGACTGCTATTGTTTCAACAAGCAGCTTTAACTGGCCCTGAAATAATCACTGTGTTAAAGTATATTTATTGCCTCAATTGTACTCAGCAAACCAGATAAGTGTGTAAAATATTTAAGAAAGATTTCTAACAAAAATGATTAAAGAGTTTCAAAAATGTTTGGCTACCTAGAGGATAAAAAATTCTTGTTTTTATGAAAATCATTTTTGTTAAAAAATATCATTTTCCAAACTTAAAATATAAATGTTTTTAATATGATACTAAATGTCTAGTAATTATAATCAATATTTCTAATGATGACTAATAAAAGTCAAAGAATGTAGTCGATGTGGTTATTAGCTTTTTTTACAGTTAATTTGGTATAACATTTTTGGTTTCCCTTAAGAATTATCTAAGTACATTTTCAGATGTTTTTCATGTCTTTTCTCATTAATGGTATGGTAAAAACACAATTTACATTTTATAACTCTTAAAAGTTTTATATTACAAATACTCCTAACAACCACCCTGTGATGTCAGCATGAATGAGGCAGTGATTATACCCCAGAACATGGAGTATAGGTCTGGAGTCAGAAAGACCTGTGTTCAGATCTGGCCTCACTTCCTAGTTGTGTGACCCTGGGCAAGTCATCCAATCACTGTCAGCCTCTGTTTCCTTCTATGTAAGATTGGGATCATAATAGCACCTACCTCAAAAGGATCAAAAGAGAGAATATGTGTTCAAAAACCTTAGCACAATTCCTTTGATGTGCTACAGGAAGAGAGAGTGGGAAGACTGCTGGACCTAGAGTCAGAAAGACCTGGTTTCAAATCCTACATGATCTTTAAAACCTGTGATTATGGTTAAATTCCTACACATTGCAAATGTGCCTACTTTGGCAGAATAGTTATCTAGAACTAGCTTGTAAACCAGTGGCTCATTTTTGAAGAAATAAGTAGGAAACCTTCCTTCTCATTCTAAATCTTCACACATTAATTAACTGGAGTTAATACCCTAAAGTGGTGTGTAACACCCAGTAAAGGGAAGAATTCTGTCTTGGACTGGATATGAACTTGACTGTACCACTTACTTGCCATGTAACGTTGAGTCTACAACTTGGGGTTTCTGAAACTTAGTTTCTTCTGCTGTGAGATGAAGAGGTTAGATTGGATCAGGTGCTCACCAAAAGTTTTTGTGAGTTCTATGTTCTCTGGTCCTAGGATCCTATACTCCTTCAATTGGTGTTCTTCACATTATTCAGTTATTAAATTTAAAAGTAATTATTAGTAAGTTTTATAAATTAATAAATTTCTTAGGGCTGATAAAATAGAATGAAAGCCATCCTTGCTTTAACACTTGGCTATTGTCCCTTGCTCAAGAGTATTATATGGAAAAGTGTAATAGAAAGGGCCCAAACTTATCTTTCTAAATGAATAGATTTCTGTATATGAGGATTCTGTCCAATGATAAGTTGGGCATATGTTCTGAATTATTAGGAGCATTTTACTGGAATTAACCATTAAATAAAACTCAATCATCCTTTTTGCACGGGAGAGCTCTTAAGGGTTCTCAATGTTTCATTTTATCAAAATTTGTAGGAAATTGAGTACTGGAAACTTAGCTCTTCTTAAGGAGCAACTACTTCTTATAGACCAACTACTGAGTGATCAAAACTGATTAACAGGAGTTAAAATGATAATTATTTAGGTCATTTAGATCTATCAATTCTTAGTTGATGAATAAATAACATTTTATTATTTTCCATATACAAAATTATTTGAAAAATGAAAAGAAAATTACATAGGCTTTTAACTTATCCCTAGTCTTTACTTCACTTAGTAAATAGAATTATATTTAGAATTCAGATTTAAGTTTCTTAAGTTCTAACTTTATATTGTATTGTATTCCTTTGTTGGTTATGTTTTATATTATATGCATTATGTTTTGATTTCATCAATAAGTTGAACTATAAGAATAGAAGAAGTTTAAAATACTACAGATAAACTTACTTATTAGATACTATTCAGTATCAACCCAAGCAGAATAAAATTGTGCAGTGTAGTTAAAGGAACTTTATTTTTTCAAATCAAATTTTTGGTACCTTTCACCTCAAAATATAGAGCCATTCTTGTCTCTTACAAAGAAGAACCCTGCCCCATGTTCTGGCCCTCTCACTCTCCTTTTTACCTCCTTCCATCCTTTATTGTGTCCCATTGCCTTAGCACCTGTCTAACAGGTGGGGTAGGACAGGAATATCCCAAAAGCAGGCCTGCTTGCTGTCTTGGAGTCAGTAAATACACCCATGTGACGCAATTAATGACACTGCTATTGCTTGCATTATGAGATGTTAAGTATTAAAAGTGGAAATCACCTCCTTTTAAAGAGCCGTGGCTGTATATTAGTACACTTGTCTCCTTACTATTCAGGAAGTGCCATATAAATCATTACCTTAAAGTTACTATCCACAGAGGGGCCAGTATTCTCTTGATAACATTGAAGATAATAATAGTCACATATTTGATTGTTGAAGGACTTCTCCCTGTTCTCCTAGATGATCTCCTTTCTCCTTCCTTATTTAATATGGGGACATTTTTACTATTCATTCCAGTAGGGCATGGGAAGGAGAGAAGCAGGTGAAAATTTCTTTTGCCATATATTAGCAGTTTTGTTGTAAAGATGGAGAAAATGGTAAAATAGATGGCTAAAAGAAAATTTTTAGATTGCTTATGAATTTCACTAGTGCTTCTTTTTTATCTTTTCTCTTGGACAGAATGATGGGAATGGCTCGCAAGATATTCAGCTATCATTGCCGTCAAGTCCAGAACCAGAACCAGAGGCTGGGGATCAGATATATAAGGTACAGTGAGTAGTAGGGTTGTTCCATTTGTTTCAATTTGTCATTGTAATCACAGAATTGAAGTAGACCTTTCATGACCTTGAATCTAACCTGAACAAGAATCCCTGACTTGATTATTCAGCCCTTTGCTTTAATACCTCCCATGAGGATAAATCCATTATCTCATGAAACTACTGTCCATTTCACTTCTGGGTAGTTCTGGCTATTAAGTTTTTCTGTACGACAAATTCAGCTTTTCTTAGGAACATTTTCCTGCCCTATGGCATCAAGCAAGACAAACTGAACCCCTCTTCCATGTTAAGATACTTAGAGACAACAGAGCATAATTAACCCCCCTCCCCCACCACATCAAGCCTTCAATTTCCCAAACTCTTATGTTTCCAGGTCTTTTGTATAGCAGGATCTCATGGAACTTCACTGTTTTGTTTTCCTTGTTAAGAATGCTCTCCGACTTATCAGTGTCCTTTCTCAAGTGTTCCCAAAATGGAATGCAGTACTACAGATGTAGTCTGACAAGGGCAAAGGACAGGGTGAAACGTGTGTTCTCAGCCCCGAGAACATTCTGCCTCCTTAATGTAGTCCAGATGATACCACTGTCACTTTGGTGGCTATCATATGACACTATAGACTTATTAAGCTTGCAGTCCTTTAAAAACTTCCCATATTTTTTTTTTCAGAATAACTCTTGGCAAAATAACTTTTCCCAACTTGTACTTGAGGAGGTTGGGTTTTTTAAAATATTTTTCTGATTCCTAGCAATTTTTAAAATATTATTTTCTTATTCATAGCAAAAAAGCCAAACTTAAATCTAAAATTCATTCTTGTTGGCAAGTATTTGATCTATATAAATATGAAATTGTATTTATTTACTTTAAAATAGATTTTTTAAAAGATAGGAACAAATGAATTCAAGTAGTATTTTGGTTCTCAGTTTAGATTTCTTAAGTGAATTACAGAGCCTTATTATTATTAAGGAAATAAGCTAAAAGTTATTCCATAAATGTATTAGTTTTCTTAATGATTTCTCTATTCTGGATCACAGATGACTTTAGTTTCTATATATGGTCATTGAATACTGGCCTATAGAAATAAACTGATTTGTTCTTATTCTGGCCTTTCAGAGAAAACCCTGACCTGCACAGGTAGAGGGAATTTTCTGACCTGGAACATTTCCTGGACAGAGAAGATCCCAGGTCTGGTGCCTGTCCCTGTTCCAGAGAATTTCATGCTTCCTTTTTCCTATTTTCTCTGTTAGAATGAAGATTTAGTAAATGAGATAAAACTCCTCAAAGAAGAATTAAAGAAGAAGGATGAAAAAATCCAACAATTGGAGCAGCAGCTTGTAAGTGTGTTCTAACTGAAACCTTTCCCAGGCAACATATTTTCCTAATTCCCTTTGATGTCTTCTTTGTTCAGGTGTGTCTTTTTTTTTCTTCCTTACACTTTTGGAAACCATCATGCTGAATCACGCTGTTTCTGAGACTTTTAATTTTCATTACCTGAGATCACATGAGCAAATGTCTCTTTTTTTCAATATACTATAACTCAGTGTTTTAACTTTTTATTTCCTTTGGGGGGCAGGCAACCTTAATAGCTAGTTTTAGGACACTTTCATTGAGAATACCTAGTTTTCAGTAAGGAATTTTACAAGATCTTTGACTGTATCATTATGGATAAGATGAAGAAATGTAGACCCGATGACAATATGGAGAGGTGGCTTTGGAAGCCACACTGAATGATTAGAATCAAAGATTGTTTAATTTATCTTAATCAGCGTGAGTTGGGCTCTCTGAAGTATGCCACACAGTACTTTTTCCTTTTCTGTTGAGTATTTTTTATCAGCAACTCAAGTTGCTTGTAAACAACATACTGATTATTTAAGGACCATATTTAACAATTTTTGCAACAGGGGCCAATAGCTTTAAAAAAGCACGCTTTCAACTATGTTGAGGATCTGTAGAAGGGGGGGAGGAAAAGGACCTTATTTGAGGCACAGTCATTAGGAAAAGAAAGACGTTTTATGATAGTTTTCAATTTAACTCATTCTTGTCCATGCAATTCTAATTTTCTTTGCTGGTAAAGAACTGCAAGTGCTATTGGTTCTCTTTAAATTTAAGTGCTCTGGATCAAAAATCTGCCCTAGTCATGGTTCTACAAAATACCTGTAATATGTTGGATCATAGTCAGGATACAAAAAGATCTTGATAGGCTAAAATAAGACACATTTAGTATGGTGAAATTAATAGTGATAAATCTAAAATCATGTCCTTTAATCGTTAAAAAATCAAATGCAGATGGAAAGGTTATGACTAGAGCAGCTTATGTCTAATGATAAAAGTAATGATTGACTGATACCACCTAAAGTTTTCATCTTTTGCATATCCTATAAATGTCCAGATGAGTGACCAGGCTAGCCAGAAGACTAATTATCATGCCTTGTGAGTAATGATAGCAGGAACTGGGAATATTTAGGCTAGAAAAGAGAACACTAAAGTAGGGATATGCTTGTTGTCTCTAAGTAGTTAAAGGACTCTTGTGCAGAAGAAGGATGTGATAGCAATTGGGTATATATAAAAAGAAAAATTTCCTAGTAATTAGAGCTATGCAAAAGTGGAATGGACTCTTTCTGGAGATATTTAGTTCACTTGGAAGTCATCCAGTAAAAGATGGATACTTGTAGGCTGTGTTGTTGAAAGGGTTCTTGTTGAGGTGTGAGTTAAGACTCAGCCATGTGCTGGTTAATATTTAATATTTATCTAGACCAGGGTTTGGCAAACCTTAGACTGTGGGCCAGATTCACCCTGTTGTTGTAGGGCTTACAAGTTAAGAATGACTTTTTTTTTTCAATAAAATCTTACTGTATGAAACAGTTCTGGGGATTTGGCTCAATACTTATATTATTATAGCCATAGTTAGCTGTTGTTTTTATGCTGGTTCCAGCATACTCTGGATTAGATGACCCTGGAAGGCCCCCTTCCATTTCTTCAGTATTTAAGGTTTATAATTTAGCCCTCAGAAGATTCTGACTCATCATTAGTTACTGTATAGTAGTAGACATAGTCCTGTGTACTTTTTTTTTTTTTTTTTAAGGATTTTGCAAGGCAAATGGTATTAAGTGGCTTGCCCAAGACCACACAGCTAGGTAATTATTAAGTATCTGAGGCCAGATTTTTGAACTCAGGTACTCCTGACTCCAGGACTGGTGCTGTATCCTTTGCCACACCTAGTCTTCTCTCTCCCCCCCCCCCCCCCCCCCCCCATTTACTTGTTTACTTCTTAATTGGATGTGATAGTGTTTGTTGACTGTATAGAAATTATTTGAAAAGTCACTATTTCTGTTATCAGTTTTATCAGGATGATAATGAGGATGAGGATGTTGTTTGTCTTTCATTTTTGAAGAGGACTATGACATCAGGGAGGGGGGCCTGTACTAAGTCACCAGCCTCACTTCCTCCTCTAGAGCCTTCTGGATCTAGTGGCCAGTTATGGATTAGGACAACTACAGATGGCTTTTGTCAGGAAATAGATCTAGGATTAAAGATTGACTTCAAGGGTGACAATACATCTGAACAGGAATCCTTTCTACAAAGTCATTGAGAAAGGATCATTCTTTGTTTTGGATATCTCCTCAGGGGAAGTCCACTCTGTCCAAGGCATCTTCTTTGTTTGGTAGAGCTCCCAGCTGTTGTTATTCCAGGCCAGATAGGACAAGCAGGATTCCTCTTTCATGTGTTAATAGAAGAAGTCACCCTCTCCTTCCAGCCTTGGCTCTGCCACTCCCTCTGTCTGCTCTGTCTGTTTGTCTTTTCACCAGGCTAAATATTCTCATTTATTTCAATTGATCTCATTCATGATTCTGAGGTCCTTTATTTTCATGGTTCCCTTCCTCTGTGTCTTGGTGGATTGAGGGCTGATCCTGGAGTCAGTCAGCCTGGAGTGAAGCTCCAGTCTTGGATATTTCTCAGCTGAGTGACCCTGGGCAAGTCATTTAACATCTGTTAAATCAGTTTCCTCATCTGTAAAAATGGGGTTGGATGATACTAAGACTTCCCTCCCAGAGATCATATTTGAAGAGCTTACTGCTGGCACATAATAAATAGGTGCTTGTTAAATATTTTTCTCCTCTTCTCTTTTGCTAAAATATATCATTCAGAACTGAGCTCAGTATTCCAGATGCAATCTGACCAGGGTAGAGTGGAGTAGGGCTGTCATTCCCATAGTCTTGAAGACTTTTATTGAAGCTTAATATTAGCCTTTTGGATCCTCGTGTCATTCTGGTGACTCATTTTAACTTGCAGCTAACTCAAACCTGTGCCTGACCAGAGGATGAGAATACCCTGCTATAGAGAAAGATCTTTATATCCACTGTGTCTGGCAACCCAGTAGATACTTAGTAAGTGCTCAATTGTTTAGTTGATATTGAGGCCAGAAAGAGTTTGTTTCTCTTCCTCCTCTGCCTCAGCTTTCACATCAGAGCCAGATTAGATTCCTTGTGCTTAGATTTTTATCATATTCCTCAGCTCACCATTTGTCAGCAGGATCCAATCAGTTCCTAGGTCCTGTTCATTTTATCTTTATAACTTCTCTCCTTTAATCTGCTACCATCTTGGTGTAGGGATGTAGGGTGTGTTCAAGGAAGACTAGTGCCTCTGGTGTTAGGGCTGCCCAGCTCTTTTCAGGATTGCTTTCCACCTTTGATGTCCACCTGAGGCACATCTGTGGCTTCAAGCAGCTGTAGCATGCACAGTGCCACACTCTGGTAAAACATTTCAGCAGACAGGCTTAAACTAGGTTGATGATAGCCAACAGGGGATCTCAAGCTCATCAGCGAGTTGGAGTTGTCTACCCCCAAGCATGTGAAGTCCTCCGTGGATGGAATGAGTGAGTCAGAACATTCCATTCTAATGGCCATGCAGGCTGCTGAAGCAGGTGCTGTAGAGTGTTTAGAGCACCTCAAGAGACAGTGATCCTGACAACTTCAGACAACTCTGCCTCATTTAAATATAATTTATGCCCAAATGAAAAGACATCACCTATACCATTTATCATTTTTACCTATCTCAAAGTCCTGTGTCAACAGACAAGTGATGAAGCAGCAGGTGCAGATACACTGGGAGCTGTAGTCACAACCCTGCACATAGGCGCCTCAGGCTGTAGGGTCAGTTCTCCAATGAAAGCAGTGTTTGACAGCCCCCCACCTGTTTGATCAGCCCTTACCTCCTGGTGGGAAGAAGGAGCTAGAAAAGGTGCCCTAAAAATTGTCTGCTTAGCTAAAACTCTGACTTGACCTCTGCCTACCATGAGGATCCCAGCCTGTGGTCAGAACACCAAAAAAAAAAATGTACAAAAATAGATAACACAAGATCCAATAGACCTGAAAGGCAAAAAGCTCATGTTGGCAAGATAACTCAACAGGTATCACATCCAAATAGCAGCCCTGAGTGAAACAAGACTGGCAAATGAAGACCAGCTTACTATAGTAGGAGCTGGATACATGCTTTTCTGGAGTGGCCTCAGTGAACGGGAACATCATGAAGCTGGGGTTTTGCAATCAAAACTAATTTGGTCAACATTCTTGAATGACTACCAAAAAGTAGTGAATGGCAGGCTCATGATTGCTACTTCCAGGAAAATGCCATGACACCATCATCAATGCCTATACTCCTACCATGATGAACCCCTGATGAAGTAAAGAAAAATTTTATGAAGACTGGAGAACCCTATCATCAGTGTAACAAAAGAAGATGAGCTCATAATTCTGGGTGACTTTAATGCTGGAATAGGTTCAGATTACCAGACATAGTAAGGAGTCCTTAGCAGGAATAGGGTTGAAAACAGCAACAGCAATAGTCACCTACTACTGAAGGCTCGCACATCTCATGACCTCATCATAAACACTGTCTTCTATTTACCCAAATGCAACCAAACTTCCTGAATGCACTCTCATAGCAAACATTGGCATGGAGGAGAGGCAAGACAGGAGTGAGAGTGACAAAGGCAATGTGTGGTGTAGCTGGTGGACTGATCACAGACTCATCCTCTCCAAGCTAAATATTCACATTCAACCAAAGTGGCAGCTCCTAAGGCAAAAATAACTTAACCAGTAGAATTAATGTTGAGATAAGAGTGCTTCTCTGAGCAAGAACAGTTGGTTACTGACTTGGAGGGAAAACTGAACCAATACACAGTTGGCAACAGTGGAGCAGAAAAGTAGGGGAGGCTTTCAGAGATCTGGTGTATGGCCCTGCCTTTGCTCATCTGGGTCAGGACATTCGAAAACACTAAGACTGCTTTGTTGAAAAAGTAAAGTACAAGTGAAGCTTAGAGAGATGCAGGACTCTTGACTCGGTAAGAAGGCAGTCATGTTATCATGTTATCAAACACCTTCACTGAGGATGAACATGGTCTCAAGGTCAGCTCCCATACTGATGGCAGATTTTTCAACTTGAAAAGACTACAAACCAAGACCAAAGTGAAAGGAGTATTGGAGCAGGATCTTCTATTTGCAGATGATTGTGCCCTCAATGCAGCCTCTGAGACTGAGATACAACAATGTATGGATCGATTCTCTGCTCCTTGTGCTCATTTTGGTCTCAGAATGAACAACAGGAAAGCCACCAGCCAGCACCACACCATTCATCCATATGTGGAACCATCGATTACTGCAAATGGAGAAGTTTGGATACTGTAGATAAGTTCACTTACCTTGGCAATGTCCTTTCCAGGGAGGTACATAATGATAAATGAGGTTGACTACATGTATTGCCAGAGCTAATTTGGGAGGTTCCAAAAGAAAGTATAGGAGAAAAGAGGTATTAGACTGACTACCAAGTTGAAGGTCTATAGCTAACCTTGTTTGCCTGTGAAACCTGGCAGAGTACAACAGCACCATGCCAGGAAACTGAATTGCTTCCATATAAATTATCTTAGGAAAATCCTGAAGATACCAGACACTGGAGTTCTTTCTCAAGTTAACCTGCCAAGCATTCAAATATTATTATTTTTTTTCTTTTAAAATTTTTGCCAGGCAGTGGGGTTTAGTGGCTTACCCAAGGCCACACAGCTAGGTAATAATTATTAAGTGTCTGAGGCCAGATTTGAACTCAGGGCCTCCTGACTCCAGGGCCAATGCTCTATCCACTGCGCCACCTAGCCACCCCCGCATTCAAATAGTATTACAAATGGGCTGGACACATTGTTAGAATGCCAGGTGTACACCTGCCAAAAAAATTATTTTATGGAGAACTCATGTAGGGCAAGTGTTCACAAGGGGATCAGAAGAAGTGATATAGGGATACTTTGAAGAGCTTTCAAATTGATTTTACAACATGGGAGACACTGACACAAGACCACTCAACATGGGTGCTGCACTTATGCAGAACTGTAGTAGCTCAGAGGAAATGTGAGATACACAAATTTAGAGTAACCACCCAAGGTGGTCGCATGGACTATTTGTGCCCAACCTGTAGTAGAGCATTCTGAGCTCATATCTGTTTAGCATTTAAAACCTTCCATAACCCAGGTTCCTCTTCCCTTTCCATTATTCTTATACCTTATTCATACTGTAAAATCCAGTGATGAGGGCTTCTTGAACGTTCCTCATACATGATACTCCCTTCTCCCACCTCTTCATTTTCTCTGGAAGTCCCCCATGCCTAGAATTCTAGTCTTCTTCGTTGCTAACTTGTATTTTTAGTCTCAGTTAAAATTCTCAGAAAAGCCTTTCTCTGTCCTTTCTAAACTAGTATCCTGTTTAACTTATTTCCCCAAGTATAAGACGCTCCTATGTATAAGACACACCTTAATTTGGGGGACTGAAATTTGAAAAAAATGTATTACGTAAAGTTATTGAACTCAAGTTTTATTCATCATGAAATTCAAGGACCTTCTGCTCAGCTTTCAGGCCATTTGGGCAGGTGTGGTGCAAGGATGCATGTTTAGTCCATTCTATTTTATGAACCTGAAGCACCCATTGTGTCCTACTTTGAAATCAGTCACTTTCTTTTTCATCGGTATTTCTTCTGATCTCCTACTGAACCATCTTTATGGGCACAGGAATTCCACTTGCCCTTTGCTCTTCAAATCCATATCTTCAATTACCTCTCTAACTCAGTCCTTTTGCTGCCTTGCCTCTCAGTAGAATTTCTTCTTCTCTTCTTCTTCTCTCTCTGGATCACTTTGAACTTGAATTCAGCACTAGATGAAAATCTTTTCTGAGTCATTTCTGGGCAGAATGTGGCAAAACATAACCCAATATAGCAGTAACAAATGTGAAACAGTGAGTACAAAGGCAACAAGTTTGAAAAAAGTGGGAAATGGCAAGTAAAAATATCTACAACCACTGAATAAGACACTCCCAGTGTTTAGACCCCAAATTTTTTTTAAAAAGGGGTATGTTTTATGCATGGGAAAATATGATATATCTTCTTTGTACATGATTGTCTTCATGTCATCTCTCCAATAAGATTGTGAGCTACTGGAGAGTAGATACTTTTTTTTTTGGCTTTTCTTACAAAGTTCTTGGCAATGTCAGATTTTGGACTATTGCAAGTAAAGTTTAGACTGATTTTCATCTCTTTCCTTTTTAAAAAAATTTTTATTTTTTCTATTTTGAACTTAAGCACAGAAAAGAACATTTCCAGTTACACAGCAGAACACAAAAAGATGATTGTGTATGAAACTATGAATCTCCATTTTATACCTTTTATTGTTTTGGTGGGGATTTTTGCAAGACAATGGGGTTAAGTGACTTGCCCAAGATCACACAGCTAAGCAAGTGTTAAAGTGTCTGAGGATCTGCCCTCAGATACTTAATACTTGCTTAGTTGTGTGATCTTGGGCAAGTCACTTAATCCCATTGCCTTGTCAAAAAAAAACTCAAAATAAAATGCATAATAAATTTCATCTGATAATTTCAAGACTTATTTTTCTTGACTGTGCTTCTATCAGGACTTCCTTCTATCCTCTTTGTGATTAAAAAAGTATTTCAATAACCCTATTTTTTTTCCCCATCATCACCACTGCTGTCCTGCCTTCTCCCATCTCCTTTCCCAATTAAAAATTATATTGGCAAGAAAATAAAACCATTCTAACAACTTTATTCAAGCCAAATGAGGTCATACTTTTAACCATGCTAAAAAGATTTGCTTTCTGCCCCTAGGACTCTATCCCTTTATACTCAACAGATGGATTAACATGTGCTATTATAGATTCTTGGTTGATCATTGCTTTGTTCAGAGTTCTTATTTCTTTCAAAAGTGATTTTCTTTACAATGCTGCTACCTTTGTCCTGGTGTTCTGCTCACTTCACTTTGTATCAGTACAATTGTATTACTCATACCTCATTAACTTTACATACCTTAATTTTTTCTGCCTTTCCCCTAGAGAGAGATACTTCTTTTACTTCTCTCCCTTTCCCTTGCCTAGGTAATTTGGTACAAAACAATCTTACTCTTAATGATGGAGTGATGACTCTGGCTTGTTTTTCTCTTGAGTTTATTTCTATACTAAACTTGTCTAATTCCTCCCTACCCATTTTCCCTACCTCTTGTTTGTGCAATCTTTTTCTCATTCTCACCCTCCTCTTCCTCCTTTTTATAACACTAGTATATTCTTTTTCTTCTCCTTTCTTTTTTCCTTCTTGAAACCCTTAAAATCCACTTCTAGGTCTTCTGTTTCTCTTTATTTATGCACTTTATACCTTTTGAAGACATTAAGATTTTGAAGGAACATTTATTCTCCCTTTATTAAATGGTAGTACAGCATTAAACTGGAAGCAATACCTATTGAGATTTTTTTTTAAGAATCTTGTAAAATAGAGTTCTTTAAAGAAAGAATCTGCTGTACTAACATGTTAGTATTGTGCTTTGTAAATTCTCTTGCTTTGGTCCCTGTTCATACACAATTCACTCTAGTCAAACAGACCTATTTTTAATTTTCCCAAACCTAACTGTACTTGCCATCTCCAATCCAAAAATAGAATGGGTTACTTCCACAAGGGTAGACACCATACCTGTAATACAGTTTTCCTCAATCATACTTAAATGGTTCCTGCGGAGATGAAATGATACATCTTAAATTCACATGCTCTTGGCTAAAATCATCCTTTGCATATTTCCTTTATGCCTTGTATTATGTAAAAACTATTGGTTTAGTGTTATACAAAAAGAACTAGATCTGAACTTTGCTGCTGCCTACCTACCTACCTGTGTATCCTTGGAGAAGTCACTCTACTTGGGTGACCTGAGCTCAGGTCACCCAAGTAGTAAGAGCAAAATGGAATTTGAACTCATGTCCACTTTCTCCTAATGCTGTGCTTTTTCACTGTCATACCTATATGTTTGCATAAATATTTGCTGTTAGCACATAGTAAAATAATTTCTACAAATAATCCAATTTAGAATTTAGTGAGTAATGTCACTTTAAGGAGACATTTTCAAACATTTTCCCTCTTTTATTCTCCCCAATATGGTAGAAATTAAATCCCTTTACATTGAACAAAAAGGAACTATCTTTAAATTGGAATTTTTTTTATTAGAGTTTGTACATTCCTTTGTTTCACAGAGAATTTTTTGCTCTAATTTGTTTACTGTAATGGGACTTAATTTGTACTGGGAAAATGAAATGCTATAATTATTCCATGATCTCATTTTCATTCACAGAAAAATCTTAATCATGTGTATAAAGCAGGCGTTTTAGGAGCTTAACTTAATGAATTTTTCTTTAACAATTTTTCCTTCAAGGCAGGAAATTTGTCCTCCTACTGTGCTATTTACCTAGTTGCTATGGCCACATCCTAGTAGGGAATAGCATTCTCAAGATTAACATCCATTTCTACATTTTTTTTTAATGTTGTGATCATTTAAGACCATATTGCCCTGAAAATTACCCTTAAAACTGAAGACTGTGCAGAGAAGCACCTTTAATAATCCTTCTTATTTAATTGGGGATATATATGTTCTCTGGGTGGGATAATATGTAGAGAAGTAGTTTTTAAAAAAGAAGTCAGTTGCCAGATGGATCCTCCCCAAGTGGAGAGTCATTTAAAACTAACACATGTAACACATTCTAAAAGAGAGGGCATAGAAATGGACACATTAATTTAACTATTACTAGCTGAATGAGCAGAACAGTCTTCTAGACAGGTAGGGTTTTGAAGATAGACCTTCATCTTTACATTTTCAGCAACCAAACCATTGTTTATTTTTTCTCCCTTCTGGATTGTGACAATGTTGGCAGAAATTATTTTGATATATTTCTGTCCTTAATCCTTAAAAGACATATAAGTAGTTATCATGACTAATCATCTAATTTACATGTGTTTATATGTATTTTTATTGGTTTCTTTTTTTGTTTGTCTAGGCCACTAGGTGTAAATGCCAACAGAATTCTAAAGGGGAGACGTGCACATATGCTGATAAATACACACAAACATCCTGGAGAAGAATTTCTGTGAGTAATATGCCCATCCTTGGTTCCATCCTGAACCACTTAGTGTGGAATATAACTGTTTTACTCTGATCATTTTCTCTTATAGATTTCCTCTTAAAGATTTTTTTCCCTTATAGTGTTTTTTTCTCTTGTCCCTTTCTATGCCTCATTAAGCTTTCATTGTGAAATTCTATAGAAATGGATATGTGTTTTTATATTGTTTCCATTTTGCACACTGATGTCATTCATCCTGGGCATGTAATCTCCTCTCATTTCACATAGGCCAGAAGAGTAGGATTGACAAATACTTCCAAGGAGCAAAGAACTACATGTGTTCTTTCCTCCTTGGTGATTAATGTGAGGCCCTGGAAGGTATGACATGTGTGAGATTCTTGTTGAAGCTTTTTCTACTTTTTCCATTATTATAGTTACTCAACTAAATGGCATATCCTTAAATTTCACTTGTATCCATTTCTATGCAGTATATAGGCTGTCTGTGCTATGGCATGGTTAGGTGATGGATAGATTTTCAGGTTAATAGCTGTTGCAGTCTTAGACACATTGTCATTTGGAAAAGATGTAGAACACAGTACAATACACTTGGCACTAAAACGAGACTGAATATAATTTAGTCTTTGATTATTCCAAAAATATTGTAGACCTTGGAAACACCAGCTGCTAGAGTTTTCTTGTAGAATGTTAGGTAAACCAGCTGTGTGACCATTTGGTATTTTCTTAAATTCATCAGGGGGATTCTAATGACATGACTTAGTCCTGGGATTCAGTAATCCCACCTACAGAGCTCTTCATGCTTCAGACAACATGATGTAATACTAAAACAAAAAAAGAAAAAGAAACCATTGAATAAGGAGTCAGAAGACTTTATTTTGAAACTGGACTATCCCTATGATACCTCTGGACCTCAGTTTTCTCATCTCTAAAATTAAGCATCATTCTTGTGACAGTCTTGACTTACATTATTTTTGCCTCAGTGCATAGTGGAGCAGAGTAGGGGGCTGGGGAGGATAGATACCTTGGTATAGGTTTAGGGAAGCTCCAAGCTAAAATATTAATGTTGGGAGAAAAGAAATCAAAAACTTAACCTGCAAACACATCTGGGCCAACTCTGTGCTGCTTAGGAGAAGAATCACTGGCTCTAATCAAAGTGGAATGAGTTTCTTCCATCTTTAGTTATTAAGCCATCAGCCTCCCAAACTAGTTACTCAGCAGTCACAAGGGTTAGGAAATTTCTAAACTTCATAGGCAACAGGATATAGTGAATATGGTACAAGTCAGGTGAGATCTAACTTCTAGCCTATACCCTGATAATTAATGCTTTTATGACTCTGAATGAATCATTTAACCTCTCAGCCTCAGTTTCCTCATCTCTGACATAAAAATAGTAATTTCACAAGGTTGTTGAGTTAAATCTTAAAACTTTATACAGATTTAAGTTGTCATTCTTTCTATTTTTGCCACATGTCAGATTAGTAAAAATGTGCATATTGAGGACTTCCCCATTGTAAATACAGGTGGAGTTTGTCTTATATGCTTCTTGAGCAAGCTTCATGATTGGCTATGCTCTGATGGAAAAATTGAAGCATTTCTGACATAATCTTCAGCAGACTTGAAAACCCTCTGCCAGCAGCATTGTTAAAGCCATGTGTCTGTGATAGGCAGTCTTCTTTTCTGATCTTGAATCAGGAGCGACTATAAAATGAAGCAACCTTAAGCTCTGACAACCCACCTCTAAATGAGTTATCCAGTGTCAGTGTTAAAAGTGCCAGCTTCTTCATGCCCTCCTAACAGGCATTACATATCACAGATCATCTTCATTCCAGGTTAGGGGTGCCCTTCAAATACTTGAGAGAACAGGATCACATCTTTCCTAGGTCTTCTCCTTCCAGAATATCTCCAGGCCCATTTAGGCAGTCTTCATACTACCCAAGCTCTTCATCATCCTGATTGCCCTTCTCTGGTCATAGTCTGTGCTATAATGCTCTGTCCAATCTATGGTATCCAGACAGACCAACTGTCATCAATCATTCCAGGCAGGGTTAGGAGTGAACTAGCTGGTATTTTAACCAAGTCCTAGAATGGTGCTGAGCTTCAGGACACCAAGTTAGACTGAACCTGCTGAAAGGAACACACTAAGTGCTTTGGCTCCAGGCAGGCAACTCAGATCTTTGCATCTTTAAATTCTTTGCATCACTCCCTGGATGGCTTGTTTCTGATTTGCTTTAGTAAACTCCAGCTTCTTGCACACTGACCCTGTGGTTGTTAATGATGCCCTGGCTCATCACTGATCAAAGTCATTGAAGTGTCTTGTTGATGCCTCCTTCTTATGGGGCCAATATTTTGAATGATCTTTATAGCAGCTCTTTTGCTCTCCTCAAGCTATCCCCCAGGCAGTTGCACTTAGTGGGATAGATCAGAATGTACTTCCATCTTAGAGTTCCTCAGTGAGGTGGTAGGAATTAGAGTTCCTCAGTGAGGTGGTAGGAATGAGAAAATAAACCCTAAAACAAGCTAGGTAAAGCTTCTGGGACAGGTTGTGACTAATGGAAGAAATGCTCTTGACATCAGCACTAGCTGGTTTGAGTGAGTGGGTCTCCTTATCCTTGTCCAGAGTTGTGATCCCCTGGGGAAATTCTCAGGACAAGCTGATGAACTTGCTTTGGGTAACTGGTGACTGAAAGTGAGGGCTGCACTTAACTGTACTCCATTTAAATGAAAGTTGAATTCTTGCTCTAAAAACTTTCAGACTGCAAGGTGAATATCACCATTCATGAAAGTTAATCACTCACCACTAGAAGAATTCAGATGCTTCATGGAAGAGCTCAAGCACAGTTTTGAGAATACAGTTTGCCTCTACAGCACCAATAGGCCAGAGACCTTGATTTGTCATGGCTTATGTGTATAAGTTGCAGTACTTAGCTAATAAGTATGGGAGCTCCCTCAGGGTCTTAGAACCTGCCTATATCTTTTTAGATTCCATTGTCAGAATGTAGTACTTTCTAGCCTTGTGTCAGAAAACCTGATGGCCATGTCATCTCCGCCCTTAACCAGATATTGTTGAATGGGTCAAGCACTGTTCTGAGATAATTATTTATGCACATATATTGTAAAATGACTGCATATTTTAGAATGAACCATGAAATTAAATTTATTGTTAAAATAAGTCAAGAGATAATAATTTGCTCTAGGGTTTAAAAAAAGTGCATGGAACATTTTGCCTAGGTATGTAATATTAAAGCATGGTTAGGACTCATACATAGTTTGTGTTCCCAGGGCATATTTAGAACACAAAATAGTAACTGTGGTAAAGAAGAGTATCATACAAGTCATATGGCCCTGGTGATTTGATGTCACTGCTTCTCTATGTAGATATGTAGCTTCTATGTAGATCTCTTCTTTGGCAGAGAAAACCTAGAGCCCTCAGCACCAAGCCATTGTTTGAAAATGTCATAGCATGGGGCAGACAGAAAACTGTGGGACACTTCAGCAGTCTCCTTCCAAGTTGAGGATAGAGAGCCACTGAAAATTTTGAATGGAGGACTGACATGGTTACCCTGTTGACTTAAAAAGATTATTTTGGCAGACCTGTATAAAATGGATGGTATAGGCTGGAATGACCAGGGAGGGAAGGAGGGGTATGTGGAGTGAACTTAGGGTGTCTAGAGGAGCAGTGCTCTTTCTATGTATAGACTGTGGGAGTATAAGAAAAACTTTAAATACACACACACACACACACACACAGTGACAAAGCTTGTGCCTATGGACTTAGCCAACTACTGCTCTTCCAGTTCTAGGATCACATTCTTGATTCTCTTCATATCCAGATATCCAGGAGCTTTGTTCCAGATTTTCTTGTTCTTCTATTCTGCTTTTAGATATAGAATTGCTTATTGGAATGAATTGAACAGAAATAGGGAGGTTCAAAACCAAAAAGTTGTAGTAATGGAAGATAATGAATTGTGTTTGGAACATGCTGAATTTGAGGTGTTGAAGACAATCTCCAGCAGATAGTTGATGGTGCAATACTGAAGTTTAGCAGAGGTATTACATTAAAGTTAGATATATAGATTTGTGTGGCGAGATGATCATTGACCTGTGGGAAGAGATAAGATCACCAATGGGATAAGCAGACAGAATTCAAGAAGAAAAGCTAGGAAAGACATAGCACAGACACGAGAAATGCAAATAATAGGGGTGGATAAGCACTGTTAAAAATTACAGACGGGCAGCTAGATAGCACAGTGGATAGACGACTGGCCCTGAAGTCAGGAGGACATGAGTTCAAATCCATCCTCAGATTCTTAATAATTGCCTAGCTGTGTGACTTTGGGCAAGTCTTAACCCCATTGCTTTAAATAAATAAAATTCTTTTAAAAGTGCAGAGAGTTGAGTTTGGATGAAGACTTGGAAAAGGTTTTGTAGTTGAGTGATGGCAGAGTTTTATTACAAGTTGAGAAGTGACACAGTATGAAGGCAACAAGTAGCATTGTCTTTGGGTGAAGAAATAAATGAAATGTTGTCAAGAAAACCTTTATGACATATATCTTAATATATTTCAGTGGATTTGCAGACTCATCAATGTATGCATTTCCCCATCTGAAACTTAGTCATGTCTTCTCATTCTGGGTGATTATTTTCCATATATTTGAATTTTCCTGATATGCCAGAAATCTTCCCTTACTGAAGCATTATTTTGACTATTACCAACCTCTTATCTCCCTTATTCTCAGTGAAGGACTTGTTTACCTCATTTTCAAATCAATTAAAGACAGTATATGTTCATAATACAATGCCAACAATTTTTAAAAATGCTCTTTTACTTTGAAATAAATGTGTAATAGTTCTTATAAAGGGAAATATAATTAGAAAATAGATTTCTATGAAGTCTAAAAAATAATGTAGATCATATCTTCCTTAATACTGATTTTTTAAATATATAAAATTAAAATATATGTGTTGTGTGTGTATATATATATATATATATATATGTAATATATATATATATACTGTTCAAAGCTATAGACTGCCTCTGAAACATAGCATTTATTTGATTTTGTTTAATACAGTATTGGCTCATAACATTTAAGAATAAATTATATGTATTATACATACTATGGTAGGTAGGTTATTACCTAAATTTTCAAGTAATTAAAAAGGGCTAAATTTGGATATTGTTAAAAATTGAAATGATCTTAGAAGTAATTAATGTAGCCATTGCATATTGTAGAAGATTGACATCCGAAGTTTAATTAATTTGCTCAGAGTTACAGCTAGTGACAGAGCCAAGGTTTAGAACCCATTTCTTGACTTCTAGAGTATTGCTCTTTCCATTCTTCCTTAAATTTAATGTGTTCTGTCAAAACTAAATAATATAAGGGTTATGGAGATATCACTGCATCTCTTAAAAAAAACTTGATTTGTTTTATTTAAGTGTGCTTAAGATAATATATTTTTTATAAAGCAATGTGCTCCCTTTAGAAGATGTTTATGTGAGAAAGACCAGACAATAAAAAATTTGAATATCTGAAGTTTACTGATATCCTTTTAGGTTTTGTGGACTTTAAAAACTTTAAAGCTTGAAAGAGCTTTTCAGGCTCATCTTACCATCACCCCCATTTTACAAATGAGGAAACTGATCTCCAGAGTGGTTGAAATTTCCTATTTAGAGTCATATACATATTTAGAGCTAGATATGACTATAAGCTAGGACATCTAAATCTCCCTCCCCTTCTCTGGGACACTGCTACATCTCAGATGAGTGTAAGGGCTTTGACAGGAACTCTCCCATTTCCTCTCCCTTTTGTCCCCATTGCACATGACAGTGCCTTGCACAATCCATTATTTTTTTAATCCAAATTGAGATTTCATTAGCACAGAATATTTTTGGTGTAGATACCTCAGATAGCAGTTACTCTGGAGCTTTAGAGAGCTTTGTGTGGAGTATTGAGAAGCTGAACAACTTGCTTGTGGTTGCACAGCTATTAAGTAACTGAAACAGGGCTTGAGCCCAGGTTGGCCAACATGGGTCTTCTATTCTATTCCATCTCACTACCACTGTGCATATTGTGTCCCTTTAATCAGAGCTGGACTGAATTCAGTTTTTGCCTTTCTGTTCTTACCCTACCTGGTCTCTTTCGCTATATTTTTGAAAAATTTCCTATTTGCCATGCTCTCCATGAAGTCTTATTTATTATACAACCTAGAATTGGAATCTTCTTGCTCTGAATTTCCATAAGACATTGTACAAAACTCTATTATATCCCTTACTATAGAGTGCTTTTTATTCTTGCCATTTCTATATATTTTTATTTCCTCAGCAATATTATAAGCTTTTTGAGGTTATCCCCTCGAACAGTGTTTTATCTTTGTACCTATAACATTTTCTGCCTTAATAGATCTTTTTCAAATCTTTGTGAAATGAAAAAGAAAAGGCAAATGCTTAAAAAAAATCTTATTCGAATTAAATTTTTGTCATAAAATAAGTATATTAAGTTTTAAAATTTGACATCTTAAATCTTTAAACACAATCTTTTATTTTCATTTTTTCCATTAATTTTTTTTTGTTTTGCAATTGAAATGTTCCATTAAAAATGGAGTAACTTGTGCTTATATTTTATAAATTAGTCTTTCAGTTATAGGAGAGAAGGTACCATATGAAATAGGGGATACCATCTGAAAAGTAATTACCTTTTCTGATTTTTTTAAAGTGCAAAGTCGTATTAATTTTTTAAAAATAAAACTAAATATACAGTGGTAAGAGTTTCCTTACTGGAATTCCCTATCCCAAAGAAATTACACATTCAAGACCCTCTTACTTTTGCCTCATGCCCACTTTCCTGTTTTCTCTTCAAAAACAAACAGCCCAACATCAAGACTTATTGGTTGCAGTCAAACAGGGTCTTTTTTTCCCCCCAAGTCAGAGATGATAACTTACTGCTGCTTCTTACACTGTGGACTAAAGGAAGGAATGAGGTTCAGTTGTTACTCAAAAAAGATTCTTTTACTTTTGGTTTAAGAATATTCACATTGTTCTTTTACATCTCATAAAGTAGGCAAACTTCTTTTAGAGAGTATATTTTGATGTTTAAAATGAAGTATCTGTTGTTAATATCTAATTTGAGGTTTATACAAGGCTATATATAAGCTAGCTTAAGTTTCAGCTGTGCTGAATGGTTTGCCTTTTCCTTCTCCAGCTCATTTTACAGATGGGAAACTGAGGCTTAAGTGATTTAAGTTACTTAAGTAACTGAGGCTTAAGTGATTTGCCCAAAGTCATACAACTAGTTTGTCTCTGAGACTGGGTCTGAACTCTGGCTTCTTGACTCTGGGTTTAACATTCTTTCCACTGTGCCACTTGACTGTCTGGTTACTCCATTATTGAATATTAGAGCCATCATATGATTTCAAAGGAACCACTCAGGA
This sequence comes from Macrotis lagotis, assembly GCF_037893015.1. Lineage (NCBI taxonomy): Eukaryota > Metazoa > Chordata > Mammalia > Peramelemorphia > Peramelidae > Macrotis > Macrotis lagotis. The sequence continues at coordinate 39,631,384 of NC_133661.1, read as the reverse complement.
AAAAAAGAATAAAGTAAAAAATCAAGTTTTCATTTATGTAACTTCGCGGTGCTATTTTTCTTATCTGTTCTTCACAGAACCGGTAAGCAAGGGTTTAGCTTTCTCTACTCTATTGAATAAAGAATAAGGGTAGATCAAAATCAATGAAATTGGATTATTTGTCTTTATGTTGTAAGATTAACATAGAAGATTAAATCTAAGTCCTATCTCTAAGATTAGGGAGAAGGAAACCTGTGTACAAAGATTATTCACCGCTTCAACTCTAGTGTTCCAGTGTATAACCTCAGAATTATTCTAAAATTGACTTTGGAGTTCTTTTCGAGTCTGGAGTATTTAGGAACTCAATTTCCTACATTTTAGAAAAATATTTATCTCTTTGGGGCCAGAGCAGGATTTGTCCCTCATCATCAGAGCACTGATGAGGTTCTTCTTTGGAAAGATCATTTAACTAGTGTTAAGGCTTGGATTTAAAATGAGTGTTTTTGTTTTGTTTTTATTTTTAAAGCTCTAATTTTGGCATTCGTATAGGATCAAAGATTTAGAACTGAAGAAGATATTAGAGGCCAACTTGTATAACCCTCTCATTTTTCAGATGAGGAAACAGGTTCAGAGTAGTAGTTTGTTTGCCAAATGTGTCACTTCCAATAGGTGTCAGAGGTGGGATCTGAACTCAGTTCTTCTTAACTCCAAGTCCAGGAACTCAAAGGCAATGGGGCAGACCCAGCTAGCCAGCCAAGTGGGATTATGTTTAGAGTTGAGCATAAATTTACCCTTCCCCCTTAGGCTTCCTGACTCCTTTGAAAAACACTTTTTCTGTAGCTGTATTACCCATGAATCATCTTCATTTAGCACTCCTCTATGTTATGCTATTATCCTCATTCCTCTAAGTAAAAAATACTAGTTCTAGACCTTCCAGAGAAACACTTTATATGGTAATTCATTGTTTCTTAGACCCCTTATATCAGATGTAGACTAGATTGCAAATCCTGTGATGACATGAAAAATGTCTTGATTATCTTTATATTTCCTATAGCACCTAATTCAGGGCTCTCCATGAGGTAGATGATTATTAAATGCATGGTTAAATGAATCATTGACTATCTCCTTCCATGGCATCGTGGGGCCACTACTTTGGCATTATGGACAAGGAAATAGAAATCCAGGAAAATATATACATACATAGTTAGAGATTAGATTCCTTTAAAAGCGCCTCACAATAAGCCTTGTTCTCTAAAGATGTTATCCCTGACAGCTGATAGAGATTTTCTTCTTCCCCTCCCATTTCTTATCCTGTTCTTGGTGAAATTCTCTAACAGTTTTAACACCTGATCTTGCAGGAGGATGTATTTATCAGTAAAACAAAGGGATTCTTACTCTAAATATTTTTTCTGTAAATTTCTGAGAAATAAGATTTAGTTTGATACTTGAATATATACATCTATATTGGATCTATTTTTACTACAGAGACAAGATTCCCAACATGAAAATTTATTGATAATCTTAGAAAAACATTTTTAAAGCTTGAGGAAAATCCTGTTCATTTGTTTCATTTGGATATTAATTAGTTATAATAACATAAAATTTCCTTTGTTGCATTAAAAGTTTTCTCTTTTGCATGTTTTAATAATTTAGGCTAATGATTTAGATTATTTAGATCTGGAGACATATATTTGTAAATTGTAACATGCATACAACAATTTGTTACAAGGTACAAACCCAACTACTAAAGTAAGAGGTCTCTCCTAATGCTGATAATTTTGTCATTTAAAACCAATAGTCTTTATTTTTTACCTGTTAATACTCTTGATTTTTAGTAATTTAGAAAATGGCTTTTAAAAAAAATCACTGATTCTTTGTCTAGTTCATATTTTGGAATAGCATTTAACATTTCAAGTCACGTCTTCCATTTTTAATGTTTCCTAGTCCTACCACAATAATGTAACTACTTTATTAAAAAAAATACCAGCAGAACACATTCTTATTACTAATTTCAGATTTTCATAGGTTTAAAGGCAAAATTTTGCCTCAGTATAGAAAAACTGCCAACCTGACCGCTGATGAGATATACTAAAGAGCATTTTATGGTATGGATAGAGGTTGAAACCAGGCCTAAAACTTTTTAACATTGACTTTATTTTTTTCTTTCAAAAGGAATCAGTATGGCTTTTGGTTTCTCTCTTTTTCTGTTCCCTTTTTTATTATACTTTCTCCCTTCTTTCTCTCTCTGCACAGGGTGGGTATTCTGCTCCCTCCTTCTCTTCTTGGCAGGGCTCATTCCAAGGGAGCCCTCGGACTGTTCCACCGCACCGCAGACAGAGTGAGTCTGTATCTCTCACTCATACTTCACCTTGGCTTCCAGTAGACATTTCCCTTTTGCACGAAATGTTCATTCTAGAGCACCCTTCTTTCCCAGCCTGAAAGAGCTGCTGGCATATGATTTCTGTATTGCTGTTTCTTAACACTTTTCCTGATCGCATGTAAATGACTACATCTTAGGCTTTTGTAAAAATTATTAAAATTTAATTTTATTCTAACAACTCAAGTCTCAGGTATTATGAATGGCATAAACTCTATAAATATATGTTTATATGGTGTGTATATATATATATATAATGCTTAATACATTTTCATTCTTTATAACCTTAATATGAGTAAGCAATACTTTTTTTTAAACCTAGGTATGTTTAAAACGTGTTCACACATCTATGTGGGCATAATGTATCCAGAATGGAGTTGACTTCATTGTTAAATACAGATTTGCTCAACTATTTCCTAAAGTCTTTCAAGTGCAGTTCAATAAGGAGATGTCTACTAAAAGACATTTATGAGAAAGCTATGTTGTCACAAGCATTTCTTTTAAATTTATAATCTTTCAATATTACAGGGTAGGAAAATGACTTTCAGATATGCATGATTTACTAATACTGCTAACAACTTGGTTATTTGACCCTTAATTCACTTGTTAATTTTGATCTGCTTTTCTAAAACTAGATTTATTGTGTTATACAATATGCTTACTATGTGCACATCTGGTAAGTTGGTAATATTTTATATATTTATTGAAATGCCCTTTTCATGAATTTTCTTGACCTTTTGAACTATATCAGTTGTCATTATTATTAGACTTTGCAAAGTTCAGTTATTCTAAACTGGGAGAATTTTTAGCAGGTAGAAATATTCATTGTTTTTATTCAAATCATGCCTGATAACATTTAAATTTAGAACTATGAAATATTAGGATTAATTTCAAATAGTAATGGCTTTAGGAAAAATGACGGAATAAATTGAACTTGTCTTTGATGGCCTTGCCTCTTTGCTTTGACAGCCCCTCCTAACCATTCTCTTATTAATGGAATTTCCATTGAGGAAAGAGCTTCATGTGAAGTGTTACTTTCAGTTGTTTAGCATGATTGACTTAGGCACTGAATATAGGATACTAATGTCCAAGAAGTCATTGCTTTCTCCTTTCTCTGAAGTAACTAGATACCTTTCTTCTCTCTGCTTCTTCTCCAACCTTCTTCTTCCTATTCATTTTTTTCTTTCTCCCATTAACTTTCTGCTTTATCTTTTTTCCAAGTTGTCCTTCTTCTTTGATCTCCATATCCCTATTTCCCTGTTCTAGTCTTCTTTGCTTTTAGTACCACTGCTGAATGCTTTAAGAATTCTATATCAATTCGCCTATAGGAAGAAAATAAGGCTAAAGGAATGAAAGTAACTCTGTGAGTGCAGGAATATAGAGTGTTTATTTTTATATTCTCTGGGTGCCTAACACACAGAAATTTAATAAAATGTTTAGTGAGTTAATGGGATAACAAAAGGTTTTTATTTGTTCATATAAACTGTAACTGCCATCTAAATGTGTTTGAAAGGAATTTTGCCCCCAAATATTTGCTTTGGATAGACACATGCCTACCTGTGTCTCTTCTTTTTTGCAGCTTTTTTGTTAAAGTTGCTGATAGTTATGGTTGTTTTAATCAATACCTTGCAAGTAATTATTGCAGATTATGAGACAAAGAAAATCTTCCCTAACCTTCTTAATAATGTTTCTGCATAGAGTGGAATATAGCAATTTTGAATACTGTCAGTTATAAAAAAAATACATTCAGGTACATATTTGGATGACGTCAGTTTTTTATTATATATATATATATATATATATATATATATATATACACACACACACACACACACACACACACATATGTGTATATATATGAAACTTGTTTTGGTCCTTAAAGGTAGGAATATAGGATTATAACAGAAATAGCCTTGTCCTTGGGGTCAGAAGCCTGGGTTTGAGTTCTTACCTCTTGGTTGCTTGGAAATAGTCATTTAACTCCTCTAAGGTTCAATTTCCTCATCTGTAAAATTGGGCTTTAATTCTTGTACTAGTTAACCTACCTCACCCAGTGTCTGCAGGAAAAGCAAAATGTAATTGTAAATTGTAAAATGACACATCAGTTAGAGCTTATTATTGTAATGAGAATGTAGGATTACTTCCTTTTGCAAAGGAAACTGAATGAAAGTCCTGTTAAATCTGTTCCTTTGAGGATGACTAGGTGGCACAGTGAATAGAGTACCGGCCCTGGAGTCAGGAGTACCTGAGTTCAAATCTGGCCTCAGACACTTAATAATTACCTAGCTGTGTGGCCTTGGGCAAGCCACTTAACCTCATTGCCTTGCAAAAACCTTAAAAAAAAAAACCAAACATAAAATGTCTGTTCTTTTGGTGCCCAAATTCTGTTTCCTTGATAATTAGGGAATTAATACCATAAAAATAAGTGTTTTTTCCCCTCCTATTTCTTTAGTTTTGCTTTTTAATACCAAAAGTTATTCCTAAAAATGTAATCTGCTAAAGCTAAATAGAAAGACTAGGTCCCATTTTTAAGGCTATAGTTTACAAAGTTCTTTCCTCACAATATCTGTCAGATTGATAAGTAATCTATTATTATCTCTCTTTTTCAACTGTAGACTTAGTCACTTTCTTGTGGTTCTGAAGCTAATTGGTGGTTCGAATACAGATAATGAATCCAAACTCAGAGCCCTTTCTATTATAGCTCACTGCTTCCATTCTTTACGAGGATGGGCCACTGGTAAGCACAGGCCTGCCAACACATAGTGAATACCTGAGGACACAATGCCACGGAAGACTTTATAAAAGGAGGAATGTTCTTGAGTAAGGAAAAGGAGGAATATTTTTAAAAAGCCCAAAACAGGTCCTATTGCTTTAAACAAATGCCAGTTTTTGTTCTTTGGAACAATCATAGCGCATCATGTTATGGTATTATGAAGCATGTCAGTAATTTTTCATGTTTTTTTCCCTTAGGAATCAAATTGGTGGTACAATTCTAGTAATTTTTTGGAATAATCAATAAAATCATCTGCAATGGAAACCACACCGAGGCAATCATGACCTTCCTTTCAAATTAATTTAACTATGTTTATCCAGTCTCAGCATTCTCTGCCTTTTAGAAGCTTCTTCTAAGAAATGACAATGCTAACCTGAAAAATTATTCACAAAAATGATTGCAGATCAGTTGCCAGGAGATGATTTGACTAGTTAAGAAAACTTCAAAATAGAAGTCAAGCCATTGACAAACATTCATTAAGCAACTACTATGTAGCAGGTCCTGTGTGAGGCACTGAAAATAAAAAAGACAAAAATGAAAGAACTCCCTTTGATATGGTTATATTCTATTAAGGAAGTCAGCATGACTATATATATATCAGTCAAAATAAAATATATTCCAGTTATTTGGGGAAGAATTATCAACTCAAGAGATCAGAAAAGATAGCATTTAGATGATACTGTTTTATCTAAGTTTTCAAAGAAACCAGGGATTGTAGAAATAATAACTTTTAAAGGACATTAAATATCAAACAGAATAATTTGTCCTTTATGCTAAAGGTAATAGGGAACTACTGGAGATTAAGAAGAGGAGTGATATGCTCAGACCCATACTTTATTGAATATTATTTTGGCACCCTTGTGACAGATGGGTTGGCATGGGAAGAGACTTGAGGTAGGCAGACCAGTTAGGCTACTGCAGGAATCTAAGTCAGAGGTGATGACCAGAACTTGAGTGATAAAGATGTGATTGAAGAGAATAAGAATAAGAGATATATTATAAGGATAGTGGAATCAAAGAGATGGGGGTGAATGTTACTGAAGGCTTGAAGGATGGCACTATGCATTTAACATGAGAACTGGAAGTCATCTTCATGCAAATGATAATGAAACCTATACAGATGCCCCCCCAAAAGAATAAAAATGACCCCAGGAAAGGGGGTACACTCCCATTAGGAAGTTAGATGTCTCTCATAACTCAAAGAGATTGAGAAGCAGTGATCATCCACTTGAAATCCATAAGATGGATCAGATATGTTCCAAAGGCCCAGAGAGACTATCCAGAAGAGGGTGAGCAGTTAAAAGAGAGGTCAAGAAGATAAAGGATTAAGAAAAGGTCATAAGGCATAGCAATTAAAAGATCATTGATAGAGAGAGCAGCATCTTTGAGTGATTACAGTGAAAGCAAAAGGTTGAGAAGCAAGTGAGGGGGGAAGAAAGGAAACTAAAGTAATAAATGCCTTTTCTGGTGATTTAGCTGAGAAATGGATTGGAGATAAAAGATTAGCAGAATAATCTTAACCATTTAACATCTATTTACAAATAGACTTACTTCATTTTGGGGTACCCGGTTGACTGTACAGGACTTTCTGGTTCCCTTTTAGCTTAATCAAGATAAAGGCCTTTGCCAAGGAAACTAAGTTATCTTCAACTCCTGTCTTCACTTGATAAATTCAGGGAGGGATAGAAGATAAACTTTTCTTTCTTGAACAAAGTCCCAGTGTACTAGATTTTCTTTTTAGCTCAATAAATGCTTTGTACATTGAATAATTTGTTCCTCTCTAATGTAAGTCATTTCTCATTAAATCAATGCAAAGGATAATTAGTAATGATAAGTTTTTATCATGTTATTTGTAAGCACTGCTATAGACTTAGATACAGGAAGTTATTTTAAACTGTCAGCTGTAGCTAAAATTAAAATACAGTTTTCAAAATCAATAAAAATAGCAATTCTTAGGTAGAAGGCAGTTTATCTATTTGAAGTTTGGTTGACTTTAAAAATAATTTTAAAAAAAATTTGTGTTCTTTTTTCTGAATTATTTTTAAATTTCACAATTTATGTGAGACTTCCAAAAATAAAAACCAGATTGAAGGATAAGTAAAATATTTAAATGGTTAAAAATCTGAAAAACAGCATTTTACAAATGCATTTCTTCAGATGATTTCTTTGTACAGCATGTAGTCTTCACCAAGAATAATGCCCTTAGTCTAGTATAGCTCCCTCCTAAATCCACAAAGGAAAAATTTAAAAATAGTAATAAAATAATTTCACAAGAGGTTTTTCTTAAGATTTTTGTCCAAATGATGACTTTTTTTTTACAAACTGAAGTATTTAAAAAGGAATTATACTTATCATGCCCCAGAGTACTTCTGCATTCAATCAAAAGCAATAAGTACTTGGCAGTGTGTTAAGGTTTTGCTACTAGCATTATTATACCTAACTGCTCCCTGACCTCTCAAAAAAACTGTTACTTCACAAAATAAATGTAAATATTTTCAGAATGTTTTCTTTCACTGGTGGCTGGTGAAACCATGCAACCTATTTATGTCCAAGCTCACATTTTTTTTATATTAAAACTATGCTCTTCTTGCTATTATTTATCATGTCTCATTGATAGACTTAACTTTATCACCCCATTGCTGGAAATAGAATTCCCTCATCACCATTTTGCCATGAGGATAACTTAAGCCAGCAGAGATTTTGAAGGGAAGAGAAGGGGTGAGAATAGCCCTCTTAGACTGGTATTGATGGGTCACAGCTCACAGTTTCAAAGAGTTGGAAGGGATTTTGGAGGCCAACAAGTACAAACCCCCATCATGTTATAGATGAGGAAACTGAGGCCAAATCAATTATATGCCTTGCTTGGGCATGCATAACTGGTTTGTGGGATTTGAACCCAGCATTTTCTGACTCCAGTTGAGCATCTTTTCTATTTTCCCACCCTGATGCATGGAGTCCTGAGGAGAGTCATGGAAGCAGCTTTTTATGGAGCCCATTGTGGGTATTCTCTGTACTCACAGAGACACAGCAGTACTGGTTCAGAATTTTCCTGAGCTCTCTTTCTTCATCTTCTTTTTCAGCTACCCTTCCCACCCTTTTGTGTCTCAGTTTGATCAGATCCAGGGCATTTGATTTTGGATACTCAAATGTCTATCCAGGAAATGACAGAGTAAGGGCCTGAGTGGAGAAAGGGGAGGAAGTGAGGCTGTTATTTCCTCTACTACCACTAATAATGACAATGGGAACTGAATTTTAAAATGAATACATTGCTTTTCAAAATCAGTAATTTGTAGTTAAATTTGGCAAAAACTAAAAATTTAGGATATCTTCAAGTATGGAGGTTCCTATATATATATATGATACAATCACTTGTTAATTAACTTTATAGTAATATCTCTACATACTCTATCACTTGCTGCTTAGAATATGCTTCTTATGACATTTTTCTGTGAAACATTTCAGTTCTTTCATATAAAGTTTCTTCAGCAGGAATCTGCTGGGTATAATAGTTATAAATATGGTGGGATAATTTTAAAATCACCTTTTTTTTGTTTTTAACTGTAGCATTTTGGTGCTTCTAACACTTCAACTTTAAAGAAGTAGACTCGCCATTTTGATCACTCACATGTGGAAAGTTTTAATGTACTGTGCCCAGCCTTAGACCATTTGATGTGTGCTGTGAAAGTTAGAAGCTAGGGAAATGAAGTCTCACTTGCATTCATTGACCATGTGCTGAAAAACAATGAATTTAGATTGTTATTTTATTTTAAGTTGTTAACTAATCAAATCATTTTAAAAGTTGTTTTTTGTTATTTATTCAAATATTTTTTTAAAGATTGATTTATTTGTTTAGCAATCATATATTACCTGTAGTTTTCCTAAGATCTGCCTAAAGCAGCATTCTTAAGAGGAAAAGGGTGTGCTTGATTGATGAAAGTTGATTAGTTAGATGATGAATATAGAAAATTTCTATTTTAAAACTATGCCCTATGTGCAAAGACAAAGGGGTTTTTTTTGAGGATCAAATCTTGTCTGAAATGCATGGTGCTATATAGTGAATGAGTACTTTTTGATGATCACAGAAATATTGTCATAATAAAACTTTAAATGAGAATCAAATTATGCCTTCAATGGACATTATTACTTTAACAGTAGCAAGGGAAACGAGTAAAATAATATGAACATGGAGAAATCTAGAAAGTTTTATGTATATGTTATAATAGGCAAGATTGATGGAGATCTGAAATGTTTAACACTAATTTCTTTTCCTTATAAAATGTTGCAAGAATACATTTCACTCAGGTCTTAAGTGTGAATACATTAAATTATAACAAAATTATTTTATCTTTCATTGATACACCATCCTATATGTGACTCCTTTAGGTTGAAGAGTTATTTTTTGTGAAGATAATTATTTGAATTGACTCTTATACCACTTAGGATGTTAGTGAGATTTAAAAATAAATTTATTTTAAATAAAGCTTATTAAATTCAGTAAATAGTAATATCTGAGAGAGAAGTTAAAACCTCTAAGTTGCTATTCTGTCATGGCAATTACTCATTGTTATGTGTTGGTCTTCTGACATCATTGTCCTTGTCTTTTTCTTGTCTCTTGCTTTCCCATTATGCCATTGGCAAGGAGTTGAGAAGTTAGTCCATTACTTCTATGATAAAGCGTGGTACAGTACAATTTCAGATTTCTTCCCACAACCTTTTCCCATTGTTTTTCCCACTTTGCATGGTGCATGCATGTCAAAGTCCTGCATGAATTAGTCATGCTATATATATTTATATATATTGTTCCATTTTCTTCCCTCCTTTCAGTCCCTCAAAATGCCTGAGAAACAATTTTACACACCCCAGAAAAACTTTTGAGGTGGATCCAAGATCTATAATTTAGGGTTAGGTTGCCTTTATTGAAAAACATCATACCTCTTCTCTTATTAGTCATGTGATTATAGTTTTTGTGCTACTTGAGATTTCCAGCAGTTAGTTTACTGATCATGAGTATGGTACAATTATAGGGGCTCAGAGAAATGAAAGTAGTGTATTTTTTCTCACTGCCACCAAGGCTACTGCCTCCAGGGACATTAAACACTGAACATAGATAATTCTTTCCACCTAAGAATTCTATTTTCCTTATTTGGATTGCTCATTACCTTTGTCTCTGGCCATCCCAGCTCCAGGTGTTCTCAGTAATATTACTCCCCACTTTGCCCTTTCTGAAATGTTTTGAATGAGTGATTAACAGGGGAGAGAAAGGGCCAGAGGATTGATTAGGATTATAGATAGGGTCAGAAATTTAAGACTGGAAAGTTACTTCCATAGAGTCCAGTACCCTCTTTTTAGAAAATAAGGAAACTGATGACTTGTCAAAGTCACAAAGTAGTAAGAAAGTTTGTCAGAGCTTCTTATTCCCATTCCAGTGCTCTTTCTGTGATGCTTGATGAGCATAGTCCACTTCCTAATGCTCTACACTGAGAAAGTGACATAGCCCTTTTGCTGATTTCAAGTGTAGGTTAACTTCAGACTGATCCTAGGGCTAACTGGATGAATAGCACAAAATGACTTATTTTACTGTGCTTCATTTTTCCAACCTATTCCTTATATAGAAGCATTTTGAATTTTTAGTGGGAAAGAATAAAGCTACCATATCTCTTGCTTTGGTTCAGCATATGGTTCTTGTGTTTCAGGCAGTTTGTAATTAATTCTGATATTTGTCCTCCTTCTAACAAGAAACAAAAATATGTTAACTTCAAACTGAATAGGGAGAAAAAACAATATTCAGAACCTTCTAAATTACAGTTAGATTTGCCATCAGTCTTCCCTGGACATTTTTTAAATGGTGTTTTTCCATTTGGGGATAAACATGGTCTTGTCTCCTTAGCAATAACGGAGCCAGTTTGCCTATTTTTTCCATTGTCTTGTAAATATTAGCTTTCAAGGATAAAGTTTTTGACCTTTTCTGTATAATCTTTCTAGTATCAAAGGCAAACTGATCTGGCTATATCAGTAATGATTCTATAGTGTTCCGTAAAAAAAATGCACTGTCATATAGCTAAAGTTGATTTCAAGCTATATAGTTCCATTTGTTTTTTCAAACAAATTTGGTTGCCATGTCCAAAGAATTTATTGCCAAGTAACCAACCTGCTGATTAGTTCATAGAATCACAGAATCATAGATTTAAAACTAGAAAGAGCCTTAGAGACCAACTCAGGATCCATAGTTTCTGACTAAATCTAGGACCCCTTTCAACTAGAGCTCACTGGCTTTTGAGGTATAGGTATATATATATAAATTGTTCAACTTTTGTTTTATTTTTGATATAAAAACACAAGCACATTCATTCTCAATTTCTTTTTCTTGTCCTTTACTTACTGAATCAGGAGCCTTGTTTTAGAGAGAAATCATGCTTTAGATAAATGGTTAGACCAGATACTGTTTGAGGTTCCTTCCAAGTCTGAGCTTCTCATGGATCTGTAGTTTTTGAGCCTCAATGATCAGATCATACTTTGACTTGAATTCTTTCTAAGATAAATTCTGATCACTTCAGTACTTGAAAATTTGAAGAGCTATGTGTGGGTGAATAATAGCTTGAGCTGTCTAAATAGAATTCAAAATTAAAATTAAATGAATTCATTTTTTATTTAACTCTTCTAATATTAAATTTATTTTTCAACATTTATGACACTATTATTTAGCCAGGTGATTTTTTTCAAGTATTGTAACTTTTTTTCAAGTATTGTAACTATAGGTATAATTTATAGTGTCCTTGTTTTGGACAGGTAGGCATATTCAAATAACTTGAATTTGTTTTTATGGCACTTAATAACCTAAAATCTCTTTGCCTTTTTATAATGCTGATGATAAATATTTGTAATATCTTTTTTGTTATCATTGTAGAAAGATAGTTCTGAAAAAATTTGTTACAATTGCTATTGTTTTTAGAATTTTTACATTTTAAAAAAACAAGAAATAGAGAACAGTTCACATTTTTGTGTTAGAAGGTTAAAGACAGTGAAGAGAAGAAGGGAACCTTTCGTTGGAACAATGATACTGAAATTGCCTTAGTTTGTTCACTGCCTCTATCTTTCTGCTGCTAATAAGCCAATTTATTTTTTCATTTTCCATGACCACTCTCTCTTGGACTAGTTCAGGAACAATGCTTAAAAAAAATATGTTGAATAATTTGCATAATGAAACTAAATTATTAGTTTGTTTATTCTAGTGATGACTGACTCATAGTAGACATACTTAGTTTTATCTCAAAGAGAGCTTTCCAGAAAGTCTGAGAACTTTTGAGTCTTATACTGCAAGCACATGATAAAATAGCTTTAAAAAGTCAATGAAATTAAATGAACAATGGCTTAATCAATTGTGGCATGAATTTTAAACTACATTGTTATTATGAAGAGTTTAATTCAAAATAAATCCATTTAATTTGGGGGTTACTGCCTTGAATTATTTATCTGGTTAGTACTGTGCTAAATTTTAGACCAAGATCATTGATTCCCTATAGGTGGAGTTATCTTTGTTCTTGGCTTAAAGACTAACTCTTTACACTGTCCATTAACCCAGAGACAAACAACTATTTTATAGTTGCTGATTTTAGGTGAGGAACTGAATGTCCCAGTGTACCCTTTCTACAAGAAATACTTTGGGTCGGCTAGGTGGCGTAGTGGATAAAGCACCGGCCTTGGAGTCAGGAGTACCTGGGTTCAAATCTGGTCTCATACACTTAATAATAATTATGTAGCTGTGTGGCCTTGGGCAAGCCACTTAACCCCATTTGCCTTGCAAAAAAAAAAAAGAAATACTTAAGTCAAAGTATATTCTGTACTGATAGTAAGGGACATCATCCTTTACTTTTCAAATCTTATTGATGTCTCTCCTTAATAAGATTTAATGTCAGTTTTTAAAAGTTCATGGACCCCAGGTTAAACCACCTGCTAAAGCATATTGACATTGTTGGTTTAGATAGCAAAGAAATGTTTCTCTCTGCTTAGATGGGGAATATCCTACCATCTGAAGGAAGCTTTGTCCATGATGAGGTAGTTCTATTCCTTTCTATATCTTTTCATTGGGAAGATTGAAACTAGAATAGATTTATCCTCCTATGTTTCACTGAAATACATTTTTACTTGACACATAATCTTCATCAAACCTTGTTCATTTGATGATTAACACAATGCCAAACTCATATACAGCTAGTAAGCATAAAATGCCTTTAAAGGGGGAGGAGAAGGTCATGTTTATAATTGTGCTAAGTAAATGGAGTTATTTTTAATCTAACATAAATGCCTAGGGGTGATAAATACTAAAGCAATCAGTTAACTAAGAGCTCTTGCCTCCACAATTTTTTAATACTTTCATCTATTAAAATATAATTATGGAACAAATTTTTCTATAATGTCAGTCACGGAACTTGTCCCTTTTCCTGATTATTTTGGGGATTTCTTTGGAGTTTTCAGCCAGCATAGTTTTTTGTTTTCATAATCACTTTTCTTATATGTTTCATGAATTCACTTATGTTTTTGTCAGTTTTTTTAAGCACAAAAAACATATTCAAGCTTTCAAACTACATTAAACACCAGATCGGCACAACCGGGACTTAATACTGATATTACTTTTGAAGTTTATTGTGGTTAATGTTGTTTTTCATTTTGACAGCCTCAAGTACTACAGCCTTCCAGCAACCTTCCCAGGCCCACAGACCACGCCCAGGGAAAGCTAATAAAGCCACAACACATCGAGGCCCGCAGTGAAAGTCCTATTATGGGCTTACATCAGGATGTTGAACGTCTAATTGAAAATTTTGCAGATGATTTTCAACAAAAAAGTGATTATGGCCTCAAAGAACTGCCCCAGTCATTAAAATCATCATTAATTATGAAGAAATTTGCTAAGACTACATCTTCTGAAGAAAGCCTGAATATGACAGGGAATGTTTCAAAGCCTAATCAGTTGACTAATAATAAAAGAAGTGAACTGGAATCTGCACCCTGTTTCCAAGTGAGTACAAGAGAAGACCAAGATCAGAAAGCTGGTACTACCCATCCAAAGGCCTTGCAGCTTCCAAAGCCATCAGACAATAAACCTTTGGTACCTTGTCCAGGGACCATTTCTGAATCATCTCACCATAGACCAACAGCTGACAAGACATCAGAGTTAGCAACATGTAATCCAGCAAAACTTCAAATTACGAGTCAGACAAGCTTAATAAGTAAACCGAATCAGAAAGCTTCTAAACTTCGCCCACCTTCAGTCTCCTCTGTTAAACAGAAGCAAATCATAAGCAGTCCCAGACATGAGCCTCAGAACTTCCAAGGCAAAACAAACATCCCAAGGCCACTGACACAGAAAAAAGAGATCATGCAACATCAAACTGCCAATTTCCATTCTGGGGATTGTTTGACCTCTAAACGGTATTCTCGTCTCCCTAAGCCAAAGATACACTAAGGACATAATCATCACATGCCCCTTTCTTTGGGAAGATTTGTTCATTCTATAATTGTTTTCCATACATCTGATTCCCATGGTGAAGGCACTATTAAAAAGCCTGCAAGTCTCTTGATATTAAAACTTAGAAGCTTCGATTAGTTTGGCTATTCAGTTCCATACTCTAATTGAAGTCTATGCCGTCTGAACATTCATTGTCTCAGGTAAACACAAATGTTGGTTATCCATCTCAAAGGCCTGCAGAAGAAACTCCAGTTTATTACTCCCCACATAAAACTTATGCTTTACCATAATGTTCCACTAAACAAATATTCAAGGTATATGGTTTGCTGACATAGTCCTTTTAATAATTCTTATTAATCATGATTATTTAAAATGTGAGTCTTTTTTGTTTGCCCCAAACTTTGAATATAACCTGTTTAAATGGCTAGAAATATTGGTGGAAATACACATCTCTAAGTAGGTTCTTAGCTGGTACTCTTTATTTCAGAGGCCTTTGCAAAACCTCTATGGTCATCTAAAGAACCCAAGCGTTTTTATCAGGTTATTAATGTCTGTTATATTTTTCTCTTTCAAAAAAATCAACAAATGCTTTACAATTGGCTTACCTTTCTGGCCTTCTCTGGGTATCAGACAAATCTCCCAGGCTGAAGGGCATCATATTATATGTAAACATCTATGCATTGCTGTAAGATCTCATTGGCAAAATTTTTATATTCAGTTGATGTTGTGACTGGGTAAATTTTGGAAATGGAGCTGAAAATGCAAGTTTTCAAAGTTTGATGATGCTAAGGGTTTACCTGGTGATTGAGTCTTGAACTTATAAGGTTAAGGACACATGATGCTTACGTTTAAGGTTCTACATAATATATTTTAAATTAGGTCTTTTAACTTTATTGTAATATTTGTATTTATTGACTTTCTGCTAATATCAGAAGACTCTGAAGTACCTGACTTGAAATGTTTGCACAAAACTTTGATGTATGTATAGGGATTTAAAACTATTTTGCATAATAAAACTTGTGTTTAATAAGTAATATTTTGAGAAAAATCACAGATTTGCTTTAAGCAAGCCCACAATATCACAAGAAGAGCTGGTACTCTTTGAGATTTGATTTTGCTTTTCTATGCTTTTTAGCTTTCTTCCTTGTTTGTATGGGAGTGTGCGCATGAGCAGCAAATTCATTAGAAGACGGTTAGAAACCAAGGAGGACTCGTGCATGAACTGGAGCTGGGAGGGAAGAGTCTTTTACTAAACTGTTCGGACAGATGCTCTCAGTTACTTTTTCTTTTACAAGGCAGCTGTGGGACCATGAAGTTAGTGCCGCCACAGATCTAGTGGTGTTTGCAGGTCATCAGGCTTCAGCTTTCCTCTTGTATTTCTCCAGGAGTGACATCAGTCTGGAATAATATTTTCCAGGAGAGGTAACCATTGCAAACTGCTGTGGATAGCCAGAAACATTGGGTCAGGGTTTTTGATTTGTACCTGCTGACCACTCATTTAAAGGGAAAATGGCCAGGAAATCAGTTGCATGTATTTCCAATGATTCCTTTAACAGTAATATACTGTGAGAAGTTAGAAAGAAAACAAGCAAATGTTCAACCTTTTTGACTTGAAATTATAAAATGCAATTTGCCTCCTGTGCTTGCTAACTCATTTTTCATTTTGAATTGTCAGAAAACCATTCATGTGCACAAGTCTATTTATATGAGCCACATGTGTTTAGGCCTTCCTGATAACAACAACAAACACACCTACAAAACCCCTCAAAAATGAGTTTATCTTTGCCATATATTATAACTGAGGAACATCAGTATTACAGCAGGTTATAGTATCCATTATGGTCATTTTAGTGTAATCAGATCTGTCAACAAGGCACCTTAATGTTAAAGGAGACAGGCTCTTGGGGCTTAAAGTCTGGAAAGAATGGTCCTTTCCCTTTAGGAAAAATAAAAATAATTATATAGATGCAAATGACTTTTAAAGCATTGATTATAGAGCATTAATGGTAGTTAAATCTTTAAGAATGCTTCAAATGTAATCATTGCCGAAGCTCGTTTGCATTTTTTTATTTTCATTTGTGCAATATTTTCAGGAGAATGAGACTACTGTTCAATGTATTTGAATAGGGACGAGAGCCTTTTTTTGTTAACTATCTTAACAAGTGAAAAAAATACAAGGAAAAAAATCAGATTTGCACTTTAAATGAGCTTTATTGCTTAGAGTTGTGCCTAAAGTAATCAAAAGCCTCCTGTTGTATATGACTGTTTTTGTTTGTTGAAATAAATCTCCCTGTAATTGTTGCTGTTTGAAGGTACAGCACTGAACAAAGCTATTTTACCACCTCAACATGTCACTTTTTTTCCTAGGTTTTCTTTATGTGTTCCTTTGTTTTCCCCTGTTTTTGATCTGAGAGCATACCACAGATTCTTTTTCTTTCCTCTAACTGCCACTTAAAAATATTCCCATGATCTAGTATGCTACAGACTAGGTGTACAATCTCAATTTGTGAGCACAGTAGTCATCATTTCCTTGTTTTTACATTCATGGGAATGTACATTTTACATTTGATGGGAATGTATTTTAGGATCCCTAAACAATTGAAATGAGAGTCAATAAACCTGCCCAAGTTAACATTTTTTTCATGCTGCTAAAGGGATTGTATTCTTTGGGGGGAGATAAACAGTGGCATGCATATGTCTCATCAACATATTTGGAAATTACTTAGAATTCCTTAGAATGTCAGGATGAAGGGGGATTGGAGAAAATGACATATTTTCTTAATTCTTATGCCCAAAGTGTATTTTCAAATGAACCTTCCATATCTTTTTCATTTCATTGTGGCAGCATGAGTTTTCCAATATTGTGGAAGGCTCAAATTTAAATATAAATTTTGTCATTAAGTAAACATGCAGTATTCTTTTGATCACTGCTATGATAAAGCTGCTTCACTGCCTCCCTAGATGTCAAGTTACCACAATAAAAACAGAATGCCAAATCCAGTAACATTCTATTATTTAAAGTCTTAAGTTTGATGCTAGCTATAAGACAAAAATACAACCATTAATCCTTTCAGTGTTTGTTTCCCCCTTTGTCTTTTATGAAAATTCATCCAGAGTAAATACTGTATATTGCAATTTGCTTGTAAGTAGAAAACACTTATGTAAAGACTCTTTCCTGAAAGTGTTGCTATAGTGAATAAAAATAAAAATGGATAATTATAAATATCACCCTTTTCTCAACATTTGCTCATAGTTTGTTTGGATCTTTGAGGGGTTTTTGTTTTTTAATCACAAAACTAAAATGGGGTTTTAGTTTGATTTTTGGAGCTGGTGCAGGCACTTCCTTTTCTGTAGTAATAATGAAGTCAGGCGTTAGGAAATTATAGTTCAGGGGCTGCTTCTACTCCAACTTCTCAACATCTAACCCAGTGCTTCAGTTTCTCTTTGAGATTTAGCACCTATTTGCTTTCAATTTTAGAATAATTCTTGAGTTATCCTCCAAAATGAGCTATAGAAACCCAGATCATTATGTCTTATAAGAAAAAAAAATCAGTATCCTTTGAATTACTCATTCACAAAGCACAGTGGAATGAAAAAAGAAAAAGTGAAATTATAACAGGGAATTACTTCCAAATTTCAGAAAGTCAGTAATTATTCCATTGTTAGTACTCCCTCCACCATGCAAGTTGCCACCTTTTGGACATTACTGAGGCCAAAAATCTTAGTTCCCTGCTGCCCCACCTTAGCTGCTTGTGAAGACTGTACTTGTCACTGTGCCCATCCCCTGAGCCTTTCCAGCACATTAGGACCAGTCAGAATTTACACTCTACTGATTTTCTTCATGAACTTAGGTCATTATCAGGTCATTTTATAGAACTGGAAGTGGACTCATAGAGGAATCAAGGTGACTACCAAATAAAGAGAACTTTTTGGAACCCCCCCACCAGACTTGTAAATGCAAATAATTTCATATCAGATTAAATTTTTGATGTTTGTAATATTTAATAGAATATGAACAGTTGATATGGTAATATAGTAATGAACTTAAATATGTGTGAAAGGGGATGCAGAAGTCTTAAGGGAATTCCACTAGAAGGCATTTTTGTTTTGGGAAATAATTTAGTAAATTTAGTAATTTAGTGAAACATCATTTTCCTTAGGAGTCTTTGAAAGTTGGGAAAGGTTTAATGTTGCAAAGTTATGACCAAGGGTTTTTTAAAAAAGGTCAGAAGATTGACCTGATCCAAGTAGGGAGAGTCATTTCAAAACAGCATCTGACCTCATCTTTCCATTCCCACAGCCATCACTCTCAATCAAGCCTTGCAGAATACTCTCGTTGTTCTCCTGCTTTCAGACCCTTCCTTCTCCTCTCCAACTTCCTTAAAGTTGCCAAAGTGATATCCTTAAAGAACAGGTGTGAACCCTTCAAACTGTGGCTTCTCACAAATAAAGACTCCACCCTTGTCTTTCCAGCCTTACCCAATACTTCCTATCATGTTTTCTGGGATCCAAACTGAACTTACTGTACCTTTATCTTCTATCTCTGTTCTATGACCCAGTCTATTGTCAACTGAAGTACATCCCTCCTGACCTCTACTTTTGAGAATCCCTTGTCCCTTTGAAAGCTCAACTCAAGGATCACCTTCTCCTTGAGGCCTTGCTGGATCTTCCTAGTTGTTAGTGCCACCCCTGCCCGGATCTTGTTTCCATCTCTTGATTTCATCTTTTATCTCATGATCTTCTTTCATCTCTTTTGTATACTTCTGGTACATCTGTATGTCTGTCTTGTCTCCTGTGATAGAATGTAGGCACCTTGTGGATAGGGACTGCCATTTTGGTCTTTGGGACCAGGAAGACCTTATTGTGTGACCCTGGGTAAGTCGTTTAACTTGTCTGTCTCTGTTTTTGCTGCCACTACTTGGTTTTGGAACCTAAACTATTATAATAACATCTTCTTAATTCCAGTTCATTTACTTCAGTTTCTCTCCATACAGAAGCCCAGAACAGTTGGAAGGCACCTTGGAAGCCAACTAGTGCAAACACATATTTGGACAAGAATCCTTTTGGTCAAACACCAGCTTTATTTATTTATTTTTTTTTTAGGTTTTTGCAAGGCAAATGGGGTTAAGTGGCTTGTCCAAAGCCACACAGCTAGGTAATTATTAAGTGTCTGAGACCGGATTTGAACCCAAGTACTCCTGACTCCAAGGCCGGTACTTTATCCACTATGCCACCTAGCCGCCCCAGACACCAGCTTTTTAAAAGTTTTTTGGTAAACATGTTTACATATTAGTTATTTTTGGTATGAGGAATTAGGATTAAGGGAAAGAGATACGAGATAATTTATAGAAAGAGTTTCTCAGATTCTGAAGGGGTTTTTATTTTGTTTTGTTTTTCTTCCTTTGGATGGGGATAGCTCTAGCTCTCTGAACTGCTGAGAGGAGCTGCTTCCATCAAGGTTGATCATCTCACTATGTTGTTGTTAATGTGTACATTATTCTCTTGGTTCTGCTCCCTTTGCTCAGCATCAGATGCTATAACTCATTTCCATGCTTCTCTAGAGTCATACCATTTATGGTTTCTTAAAGAAAAATAATATTCCAAAGTATTCATGTGCCATAACTTGTTTAGCCATTCCCAGTTGATGGGCATCCCTTCAATTCTCAGTTTTTCATTACAAAAATAGCTGCTATGAATATTTTGGAACATGAGGAACTTTTCACTGATAGGTATGAGGTGATACCTCCTGATTGTTTTGGAGCATGAACACCAGCTTTTACTGGAAAATATTGAATGAGGCTACCCATTCAGCTCTAGTTCATCCTTTAGACTGCAATAGTGTTGTAGGGGAGTAGAGCAAGTATCATATTTGGAGTCTGAAGACATGAATTCAGATTTTTCACTTTGTGACTGTGCATATCATTAAGATCTTTGAACCAATTTCTTCATCTGTAAAATGAGGAAAATATTCTCAGCTTACCTGCCTCACAGCTAAGAAGAGCACTTTATAAACCTTGATTGTGGTGCTGTTTGTGGTCATTCTTAATGTGCTGGTCTGATTGTCACTCACCTGCTTTTAAAAAAGATTAAAAACATCAACTACCATACAGGATGAAAGGCAAATCGATTCCTTAGCTTGTTATGAATGACTTTCCACAGTTTGACCACTACCTATCATTCCAGTTGTATAAGCATACTCTTATTGTGTAGCCCTAGTGTATACTCTATTAACATACCCTCGTTATCTCTGAACTGAATCTTTAAAGAATGATTTAACTTGATGGTGTCAAAGAGGGGGCCGCATGGCAGGAGTAGAGGATGGCCTCTTTCTATGAGAGGATAGGACAATAATATTGGGCAATATGAACTTGAAGAGGAAATCACTTGAAGAGTCTAATTGGATGTTATCATATTACCTCCTCACCTTTGCTGACCTACACCTCTTCCAACCCAGTTAGCTCCATAGTCCCTCCTTTCTCAAGTCCTTTCTATCTTTCCTTCCTTATCAAATTTTATCTTGCTTGATTAAATACTCCATCCCTTGAAGCTCAGCCTCAAGCATCATTGTGGAGCACATGACCCATGACTAAGGTACATAAGGAATCTCCAATGAAGGGAATCTCCATATCTCAAGAGAGATTCAACTCAAGTATGTGCTGTGTATTTTAAGATTGCCTCATTAGCTTTGAATGTGCTAGTAGTAATAGGAAAGAATCGCAATGTCCTAAGAGCATGTTTTCTAATTACATATGACCCAGGTTTAACTACCAGGAAATCATACTAGCCAGTCTGTCATGCCAGCCAGTAATAGCTACTGTGCCAGATAAAACAAAAGAGCTAGCAAAATGAAACTTGACATGATCTGGGAAGGTGGATTTTTCAGATATTTTATATTGCCATGGAAGGAAATGTTTTCCTCCATGTTATGAACTACTAATAATTAAATTGAAACATTAAACATTTGGAATAAGAATTCATTCCATTTATGTTATCTGTCTCAATATCTAATCAACTATTAAAGATTAGGTAGGGAGATTTATACTTTTTTTTTTTACCAAGGAGAAAATTAGTCAAGCTTCCTGCCTCCTTGGAGATTCATTGATTTTCTGAGTTGGAAGGGGGTTGCCATTTTTTTTCTTTCCTTCCTTCCTTCTTTCTTATTTTGTACAAATAATGTTTTTTAATACATTACTAAAATATCCTTGTTTAAGAGTAAATATAATACCCCTCCCCCCAAGAAAATATAGACCCGCATATGCAATTAAGTAAAGGGGAGAGAAAAAAATTAAAATTAAAAAAATATAATAATAATAATAGTGGTTATGGCCAGGTGGTGCAGTGGACAGAGCACCAGCCCTGGAGCCCTGGAGCTCAAATCCAGTCCCAGACACCCAACTGTGTGACCCCATGCAAACCACCGCAACCCCATTGCCCTGCAACCCTTCCCAAAAGACCCAAAATAAAATAAAATAGTAATAATAATAATAGTAGAGGCGGCTGGGTGGCAGACAGATCACTGGCCCTTGAGCCAGGAGCACCCAAGTCCAAATATGGCCTCAGACACCCAACAGTCACGCAGCTGTGTGGCCCCAGGCAGGCCACCCATTCCCATTTGCCCTGCAACACCCCCCAGAAAATAATAATAATAATAATAATAATAATAATATACAAAATGTGCTTCGGTCTGTGTTCAACACCACCAGCTCTGTTGTGGGTGGATCACATTCTTTAGGATAAGTCCATCACAAAAGTTACTTTCATATTTTTCCACCGTTGCCATTGCTGATTGCAACTCCCTCCATTTGTACTTCTCCACTACCATGAACTGTATTTGCTCTCTCTTTTCACTCTGTCTCTGCTGTAGGATAGTGAGTGGTGCAGCAGACAGATCCCCAGCCCTGGGGCCAAGAGGCCCCAAACCCACATACCACCCCTTTGTTTTCTCTCCTAGCCACCTCTGATGAAGGCAAAGATTCCCTCATTCCCCCTCACCTTCCCCCCTTCATATCATTGCAATAGCTCATTGTAATAAAGAAAAACCTTATTATATGAAATATCTTAGCCTATTCCCCCCTCTCCTTTTTCTTTCTCCCATTACATTTCCCTTTTATCTATTGACTCTATTTTTATACCACAGTATATCTTCAAATTTAGTTTTCTCCTGTGCTTCATCTATAAAACCTCCTTCTACCTGCTCTATTAAATGAGAAGGTTCATATGAGTATTATCAGTATCATGTTTCTATGCAGGAATACATGTTGTTCATCATCATTAATTCCCTTATTTTCCTCTTCTCCACTCTATGCTTCGCCTGAGTCCTGTATCTGAAGATCAAACCTTCTGTTCAGCTCTGGCCATTCCAACAGGAACATTTGAAATTCCCCTGGTTCGTTGAAAGTTCATCTTTTTTCCCTGGAAGAGGGCTTTCAGTTTGGCTGGGTAGTTGATTCTCGGTTGCATTCTAAGCTCTTTTGCCTTCTGGAATGTTACATTCCAAGCCCTACGAGCTTTTAATGTAATTGCTGCTAAGTCCTGTGTGATCCTGACTGCAGCTCCACGATATTTAAATTGTGTCCTTTTGGCTGCTTGTAATATTTTCTCTTTGACTTGGGAGTTCTGGAGCTTGGCTATATATTTCTGGGGGTTGGTTTTTTTGGATCTCTTTCTCAGGGAGATCGGTGGATTCTCTCCATTTCTATTTTGCCCTCTGCTTCTAGGATATCAGGGCAATTTTACTGTAATAATTCTTTGAAAATTATGTCAAGGCTCTTTTCAGGTATTCCAATAAATTATCTTTCCTAAATCTGTTTTCCATACCAGTTGTTTTTTCAATGAGATGTTTCACATTTTCTTCTAATTTTTCATTCTTTTGGTTTTGAAGTATTAAGTCCTGATTTCTAGTAAAATCAGCAGTCTCCCTGAGTTCTATTCTTTGTCTGAAGGAGGATTTGTTTTCCTCAGGGAGCTTTCTTATCTCTTTTTTCCATCTGGTCAATTCTGCTTTTTAAAGCATTCTTCTCCTCAATAACTTTTTGAACTGTTTTTTTCCATTTGACCTATGCTGGTCTTTAACATGTTATTTTCTTCAGCATTTTTTTTTTTGGATCTCCTTGACTAAGCTGCTGACTTCATTTTCATGATTTTCCTGCATCTCATTTCTTTTCCCAATTTTTCCTATATCTCCCTCACTTGATATTTTTTTTTTAGGTTTTATTCAAGGCAAATAGGGTTAAGTGGCTTGCTCAAGGCCACACAGCTAGGTAATTATTAAGTGTCTGAGACTGGATTTGAACCCAGGTACTCCTGACTCCAGGGCCGGTGCTTTATCCACTACACCACCTAGCTGCCCCTCCCTCACTTGATTTTCAAAGTCTTTTTTGAGCTCTGTTATGGCCTGATCCCAATTTCTGTTTTTCTTGGAGTCTTTAGATGCAGGAGCTTGTACCTCATCTTCAGATTGAATATTTTGATCCTTCTTGGGGTCATAGGCAAAGTATTTCTCAATGGTGTTCCTTTTTTCTCTGCTTACTCATTTTCCCAGCCTGAGCCTGGTTTTGGGGTGCTTTCTGAGCTTTTGGGACACCCCCACAAGGATCTCAGTGTGTGAGACTCATCCCTCCTGGTCTGTGAATGACCATATGACCATAAGTGTGCCCTCTGCCATGGGCCTGAGGTGGGGGGGGGCTGCTGTTCTATGGGGGGACCTAGACTGAAATCAGCATCTGAATGTGTTCAGAGCCCCAGAGTCCTGTTCCAGGGGCAGAGGACAGAGCTCTGCAGTCTCTCTCTTCACTCCCCTCCCTTGGCTCAATGGGCTCATACCCTGGGGGCTCCTGCTTACTGGCTTCACCTGCTTTTGGTTCCTGGATCTGGGCTGCCTTGGCCGTGATGCTTGGTGTGTGCCCTGAGGGCTGGGCTTCACGTGCTCACTCTGGCAGAGGTTGCCCCCCCATTCCCCCAAGTTGTTCCTGGTGCTCCCTGGGGTGTAGTTTAGGAAATTCCCCCGCTGCTGTGAGCCCGGGCTCCCAGAGCCCTGGGGCTGCCTCCAGGAGGCTGAAGTTCCTTCACTCTGGCAGGCCACCCCTCTGATCCTGTGGAACTGAGCCTTTCCGCTCTTTTCCAGGTTACCTCGGGTTGGACAGTTGCCTCACTGGATTCCTCTGTGGGTTCTGTCTCTTGAAAATGTAGTTAGATTCCTTAGTTTATAAGTTTTGCTCCAGAGCAACTGAGAGAAGGTCCTCTCCTGTTGCCATCTTGGCTCCGCCCTGGATTGCCATTTCTTAATTCCCCACTGATAAATAATCATATATCTTCTTGAATTCTCTTAAGGATGGAGAGCTTACTACTTCATAGACTCCTATGACTGGAAGAGACTACTTCAGATGCTAAGTAGTCTGATTTGCAAGTGGCCATCCTGCTTTTTTTTTTTTTAAGTTTTTGCAAGGCAGTGGCGTTAAGCGGCTTGCCCAAGGCCACACAGCTAGGTAATTATTAAGGGTCTGAGACCGGATTTGAACCCAGGTCCTCCTGACTCCATGGCTGGTGCTTTATCCACTACGCCACCTAGCTGCCCCCATCCTGCTTTTCTACTTGAAGATCTCCAGTTACCTCCTTAGACAACCTTTATATCTTTGGATACCTTTGTTAGGAATTTTTTTCTTTCCCTCACAACTAAATCTCTGCTACTGCTAGTCTTTGCTCTGAATTTTATCTTCTAGTGCAAGGGTAGGGAACATTGGCCCAGGCCATGCAAAATTATTTGGTCTGGCATTGCCATGGCAACCATGGACAGGACTTGAAGTTCAATAAATCTGGGAACTTTTGGGGGTGAATTGTTTGATCAAAGATAGCAGATGAATGATGTTATAAATACTCAAATGGCCCTTGGAAGAAAAAAATTTTCCCACCCCAGCTCTAGTGCAAGAAGAAAGAATGGCATCACTTCCAGATGAAGATCTTCAAATACCTGAAAGCTGTTCTCATCACCCCCTCTAGGTCACAAGGAATTCTATTCCATTTTTGTGTCACCCCTAGGTATTAGAAGGTTTTTTATGGATATTGAACATACATTTGCCACCCCTTAATTTCAGCCTATTTAGTCCTGATAACACTAAGAGTCCTCTGGAGATAAGAGGTAACCAAGTCCATTTCATATTATTCCATTTGATCCTTACAACAAACCCTGGAGGCAGATACTATCATTACTCCCATTTTACAGAGAAGGAAACTGATGCTGAAAAAGATTTAATGGCTTATTCATGGTCACCCAGCCATGGGTGTAGGGGTAGGATTCAAACTCAGATTTTCTGACTCCAAGTTCAATGCTCCATTCAGTGAGCCATGGTGGAAAAAACCTAACCTTTTTCCAACTAATTAACTTAAAGCTCTTGATGAGAAGAGACAGCATATCCTAGTAGAGTTGCTAGTCCTGGGCTTGGGACATGGGTTCAGGAAGACTCCAGTTTGAATCTTGCCTCGGATTCGTGTTTGTTGAATTATCATAGGAAAAGTCATTTCATCTTTTTTAAGCCTCAGTTTCCTTATAGAATCATTGGAGATGAAAAAACCCTAGTCAGCTAGTCCTATACTGTCTCTGCAGAGATGGAAATTGAGACTCCTAGAGTTCTAGTGACTTGCCCATGTCCACAGAGGTGAGATTGGACCAGGGGCCCCAGCATCCTTTCTGACTGCCTCATCTGAGAAAATGGAGAGAGTATCTGAAAATATGGTCAGTGAGATTTAGTTAAGGTGCTTTTCAGAGTTCGATCATTGTATAAATCAACTTTTCCCTCTAAATCCTCATTCATGTCCCCCCAAACTCCATGCCATTTCATCTCTAGGCTAACTAGGCCTGGGGCTCTTCAGTCACACTACTTGTCAACTCCCATGTATCACTGGTTTCTTGGCAATTTCAAGAAAAAGGAAGGAGGGCTCCCAGCAGCATGTTGGGTAACACCCCTCTTACCCCCCCTTTCTCCCACCCTTCTTTGATGGATGACACAGGATAGCCCACAAGGATTATACTGTAGGGATGGGATCTGTATCAGGACATTCTCATCAATGAGCCCATGGGTGCATCCTAGTTTGCACTTTTCTGGGCAAGGAGAGAATATGGATATAGAAAAAGCATGGCAGAATCCAAACAAACTGGACCTTGAAAGATGGTCAAACTGAATATTCAGAGATGTGACATGATTTTTATTCTTTTCACTGTGTGCTCCAGTTTTCAGTGTCATTAAAATGTGGTGCCCAGATCTAAATACAATCGTCTAGATGTAGTAAAACTAACAATTCCATAAGACTGTTACCAACCATTACTGCAGCCTAGGATTGCATTAGCCTTTTGGGCAAACACCAGTTAAAAAAAACATTGAGTTTCTATACAATTAACATTTCTAATTCTTTTTCACATAAACTCAAGTAGATCTCTATTTCATCCTCAAGAGTTTTTGGTAAGTATTTTTTTTGTGTGTGAAGACAATGGGGATGAAGATAAACTTTGTTGTTAATCAACAAAAATCTGTGTCATGCATTCTGCTAGACTGTGGGGATGCAAATACAAAGAAGAAAGCAAGCTACTTGCAAGGAACTTGCTTTCTAATGTGAAAAAATAAGTTTAGAGCATAAATTCAAGATAGTGTGGGAGAGCACCAGATCAGGGGTAGGGTGGTAAGATCAGGATTCTCCTAAGAAGTGACATTTAAGCTGCATCTTGAAAGAAGAGGGATTCTATGAGGAAGATGTGCGTTTCATGTAGTTACAAATACATGCTGCCTCTGCATCTACTATTACTCTCATTTAGTTCAGTTTAGCAGAAGCCTGTTCTAAAACCACAATACATGAGACATTCAACATTCTAATACATTCATCAAAAAAGTAGCTTCCTCATAACGTAGCATAGATGATGGTGACAACATGAGAATTTTTTTTTTTTTAGGTTTTTGCAAGGCAACCAGGGTTAAGTGGCTTGCCCAAGGCCACACAGCTAGGTAATTATTAAGTGGCTGAGACCAGATTTGAACCCAGGTAGTCCTGACTCCAGGGCCGGTGCTCTATCCACTACGCCACCTAGCCGCCTCCACCATGAGAATCTGATGTAAAAGAAGACTTAGCTTGTTTGACCCAAGAAGTCAAAATTATTGTCCATTAATTTCAATGAAAAAGGAAATGAGATTGCTTATTCTTAGTAAACCCAGGTTAATACCTGGTGATTATCACTTCCTTTTCTAAAGGCATGCACACATGTACAAACACACACCTTCAGTTTGCTGCCATTCTTCCTCATTCCTCAATTGTCCACTTTGCTGATTTGTATATAACCCATCTGAAGACTTGCCTTTTGCAATTTATTTAAATACTTGTACCTTTTATTTTTATGTAGGAAAATAAACACCATCTAACTATCCTTCATGAGTTCAGTTCACTCTTTTTTTTCTTTTCACTCAATAATCATTTATTAAACACCTATATTTCAGGTACTTTGCTAAACTCTGGTAACCCAAAGAAAGGTGAAAGACAATGTGTTCTCTAGAAGTTCACAATCTTTTGAGGGAAACAACATTAAAAACAAATATATGCATTAATTCCATCCTAAGAAAAGGAGGGAACTGGTGTGTATGATTGCTAAAGTTGACAGTGATCATTAAAATACCATGAAGATTTGTCCCTCATACATGAAATATTTTGCTCCTTCATCTTTTTACTTCTCTGACTGTATCTTTCCTATCCTACCTAGGTTGAAACTTTCTCACTTATTTAAGATAATTTTTACAGGACTTGATTATATCCCTTTCCAAACCATATAGTGGAAATTGAAGTCTGTCCTCAGATTTTTATTTCTTTGTTCCTAGAGGACTCAAACATTTCTATAGACCTTAAGGATCCATAATGATCCCAAACTTCCTTTTTTGCCAAAAGGTATGCTGTCTGTGGGAACAGAAGTTGTTGCTAACCAATTTGGGGGGTCAATTATCATTTACTAGGGTTTCTTATATACCTTCAAAGCCTTTTATTTTTATTATATAAATATTTTATTGTTTTCCAATTATATACAATAGTAGTTTCTACTTTTCTTTTTTTTTGAAAGGTTTTGAATTTTATACATTTTCTTCCCCCCTCTCTTCCTTCCCCCTTTCCCCCCACAGAAGGCAGTCTGATAATCTTTACATTGTTTCCATGGATCAAAATTGAATGTGTTAAGAGAAAAATCATATCCTTGAGGAAAAAATAAAATATTAGAGATAGCAAAATTATGTAGCACATAAGACAACTTTAAAAAAAATGAAGGTAATAGTCTTTGGTCTTTGTTTAAACTTCACATTTCTTTCCCTGTATATAGATGGTATTCTCCACTGCAGATACCCTAAAATTGTTCCTGATTATTGAGCAAGTTCATTAAGGTTGATCATCAACCCCATGTTGCTATTAGGGTGTTGAGTGTTCTGGTTCTGCTCATTTTGCTCAGCATCAGTTCATGCTAATCCCTCCAGGCTTCCCTGAATTCCCATCCCTCCTGGTTTCTAATAGAACAATAGTGTTCCATGACATACATACATATACATATATCTATATACCATACATACATACATATATACATATATATACACTATATATGTATATATATACACCACAATTTGTTCAACCATTCCCTAACTGATGAACATTCACTCGATTTCCAATTTGCCACCACAAACAGGACTGCTGTGAATATTTTGTACGTGATGTTTTTACCCTTTTTCATGATCTCTTCAGGATTCAGACCCAGTAATGGTATTGCTGGATCAAAGGAGATGCAAATTTTTATTGCCCTTTGGGCATAATTCCAAATTGCTCCCCAGGAAGGTTGGATGAGTTCACAGCTCCACCAACAATGCATTAGTGTCCCAGATTTCCCACATCCCTTCCAACATTGATCATTGCCCTTTCTGGCCATATTGGCCAGTCCCTCAGAGATGCTTTAATTTGTATTTCTCTAATCAGTAATGATTTAAAGCAAGTTTTGTATGACTATGGATCATTCTGATTTCCTCATCTGCAAATTGCCTCCTCAAAGCCTTTAGACATCTATATTATTATTATTGTCACAGATCCTGGTAGCTGCTCTCCATTTCTAGGTGTAATCAGTGAGGAATCAATCTGTGATGATGGGGAGACAGCCTCAATGGAAGTCAGTAGGAAAATGATCATGTCTGAGCCGTGGGTGTTCCATAGGAGATCTATCTGGAGCAACTCAGGGAAGGAGACTTGGAAGTATCAGCTAAAGAGCTAATAGGATCATAGAAAAAAGCATTAAGGACCTACTACCCTTAAAATAGTAATTCCCATTTTCAGTTGATGAAACTGAGTCAGGCAGACATGATTTTCCCAGGGTCACACAGATAGGAAGGGTCTGGAGTTGGATGTGAATTCAGGCCTTCCTTATTCCAGGCCCAGGACCCTGGCTGCACCACACATTTGTTAACTGTTCCAGTGACAAGTGAGTGTCTCATTTCATTTCACCTGGAACCTGAACTAACAGGTGTTGCTCTTAGGTCCCACCCTAGCATCTGGTATAGGAGGTAATTGGATAAGATAAGACAGCCTTGTGACTCACAGTTGAGGGAAGGGCAATTCAAATACGGAGGGTGGGGTGTTTGGATGGATGGCAGAACACTCAGTCCTTTGAAAAACCCTTTTTCTGGTGTATGAGGAAGTCCTTTCAATGGGTCAGGGAATAGGCTCCACTAAGGCAGAGAGAACATTAGGCCAGCAGGAGCTAGAGGAGGTGAGGTTGCACACAGAAGTCCATTATAATACTCTCTGATCCAGATACCTGCTGAGACTGGAGCTATCAGGATGAGGAAGAGTAAGAAAATGAAGAAGAGACACCACCAATGGCTGGGGGTGGGGGAGTCTCAGAATTAAGGTGATTCTTTATCCCAGGAATAAGGTTGGGTGGACCTCTCTTTTGAGGAACTGGCATTGTACCAGGAGAAGTTCCAACAGAAACCTGATTCACTGGCACAAAGTGATGGTTTGACTCTCCAAGCAGATGACTTCCAAAGACTGGGTCAGAAGCAGCTAAATGTATTAGTAACTTCTGATGGGGAACACTCTTTTGAGGTGACTGAAATGGAGAGTTATTCAGACCTAGATTCCATAAAGATGAATTCCCATCATAGCTGACTCCCCTTGGGAATCAACAAGGGAGGAGGTGAAGTTTGAGTGCCTCCCCCTCTCCGTGGTCTGTCTTATCTTATGACCAGCCTACTGGGGGTGAAACTGGGGCAGGGAATCCTGAGGATGAAGCCCCACCAGAATGGCTTGAGGCTTTAGCTATTGGTCCCCACCACCATGCAACTAATATAGATGCGGGCTGATCAGCTGAAAAAACAGGCAGGCGGTTGAGACCACTGTGGCTTGGGCAAACACTACTGTCAGTATGCATAGACGCTCTGGAAATGAAGGAAGTCACAGAGCTAGCTCCCTTTTATGTGGTCAGAGTGCCGTGGTACTCTCTCCGAGGAGCTTTGGGTGTGGTTCTTAGAAATGGGGTTTAGAAAGCCATTGGTGACTAGACTGTAGTGGTGCTAATAAAACCATACTGGTAAACTTAGCAGCAGGGCATCAGGAGTCTGTCAGCACCAACCAAGCCTGAGTCATCTGCAAAATTCCTTGCACTATTTGGATCATTCAGAGGCAGCTACAAAGAGCAGACCATGGCTGTTATGGGCTCTTGGGAGTCAGTATCTGTGGGAGCTCTTTCAATAACATTACTGTGGGTAGGGCCAAATGAAAGATGATAGTGCTTAGTAAATATGTGAACTACAGGGAGCTTAATAGCCATCACATCCATTAATACAACTATTTTTATTTGTCCTTGATTTTCAAAGAGGGCCAGTGAGATCATGGGGTGATGTCTCAACTTGAGTTTGGATTCCTTTGAATGAGGCAGAGTTGCACAAGTCATCAACCTCACACTCTCTTCCAGTCATCGGTGTCTGATGTCAGACTAAAGCATTCCACAGTGTTGGCTGCTGTTGCCTTCATAGCCTGTTGGAACAAATTGTTCACATCCACCCATTCTGCAGGGGGAAGTCTTCACATGTTTGCATTAACATCCCCCCATCTCACCAATGGATTGGAGGCATGTTGCTACCCTTAGCCATGCTGAGACAGTTTTGCCAGGGGATGGCCACTGTGCACGCCACAGCTTCTTGGAGTCACAGGTGAGAGTTGGGTGAATGAGAAGCCCTCACACCAGAGGGGTTAGTCCTCCCTGAATTACATGAGCTTCATATACTAAAATGCTTGGGGGAGTCAGGTCACAATAGATGGGAGATACTCAGGAATTAAATTTTGAAGACCCCCCCCAAAAAAAAAAGAAAAGAAAAGAAAACAATGCTGAGGAAGAAAAATGGGATTTATGAGGAGGAAGCAATATGGATGTACAGAAAGCTCATCAATCAACTTAGACTTTAAAAAATAAACGTAGATCACTAGGAAGCCAAGTCAGGTCACAGTCTGGACCTTCCATTCCTCTTGTGCTCCTGGAACCATGATGCGCCTTGACAGAGTATGCACCCTATGAAAAAGCTTTACTTCCAAGACAAGGAACTCAACAAAGGAAGAGGAAAGGGGCAGTTGTCTGGCCTGCTCTCAGTTACCTAAGATGAGTACAATTATTAATTATACAGTTATTATCGACCTCATCAATGTCACTGACCAGGCAACCCAGACCTAGGATGGGTGGAATGGGGTTATTGACCTCATAGATGCTTTTTTCTCTATTATGTGGTTGAGATTAGTCATTTGATTTAGCACATCTACTTTTTCAGTTAGCCTGTTGGGGCTTAAAGTAGCTATTATTACTGAAGATAACAGATGATAGATTGACACAGCTTGTTTCATTTCTGCTTTACTTCTAATTGCCATCTCAACTTTTTCCTTCTCACCAGCTATCTCCCCACCACTTTCCTTTTTTGTTCAGTTTAAAAACTCTGAACTTAAATATCTCCCACCCCCCAATTAAACATTTAATGTACACAGCAGAACATGATCACATATGGGACCATTAATCTCCCTTTCACACTGATAACTTAAAAAAAATACAGTCCATAGGTTACTTAACAAATTATCCTGCTTGTCTGTGCTTCCTTCTGTCCTCTTCTATGTATCTAAAATAATATTTCATTGATCCTCTTTTTTTATCAGCACTATTGCTGACCTCTCACACCCTCCCCTCCCTTCCTGCCCAATTAAAAACAAAGGGGGGTTGGGGCAGCTAGGTGGCACAGTGGATAGAGCCCCGGCCTTGGAGTCAGGAGTACCTGGGTTTAAATCCGACCTCAGACACCTAATAATTACCTAGCCATGTGGCCTTGGGCAAGCCACTTAACCCCATTGCCTTCAAAAAAAAATTTTAAAAAAATGGGGGGGAGTCTTAGAGATAATTATGAAAAATAAAATAGGTTTTTTACATGAAACTGAAAAAAGCTTCTGCACAGGCAATATTAAGACATTTTGGATAAGAAGGAAAGTGGTCAAATGAGAAAAAAAACCTTTATATTAATTTTCTTTGAGAAGAGTTTGGTATCCATGATATAGAAACAGTTTGTTTATAAATATATTTAAGACTAATAGCGATTTTTCTTATTAAAAATATGAAGTTCATATTTGAACCAGAGACCTCATTGTTGACTCACACCTCAAGAAAACTATTGATAAAAATTATACATATACCCTAAATATTTATAGCAGCACTTTTTATGATTAAAAAAAGAAGTGGAAAAAATAGATGTCCATTGACTGGAGAGCGGCAAACAAATTGTAGCACATTAATGTACTGTAAGAAATGCTGTGTGATGGATATAGAGAAGCATGGAAAGATTTACATGAACTTATTTTTTTAAGTTTTTTTTTTTTTGCAAGGCAAATGGGGTTAAGTGGCTTGCCCAAGGTCACACACTTGGTAATTATTATGTCTGAGGTCACATTTGAACTCAGGTCCTCCTGACTTCAGGGCTGGTGCTCTACCCACTGCGCCACCTAGCTGCCCCTACATGAACTTATAAAGAGTGGAGTTAAGCAGAGGTAAATAAATATATAGTAACTACAACCATCTAAATGGAAAGAACAATGCAACAAAATATAAGGATCAAGCAGGGCTCAAATGAAGAGTTATGAGAAGACACCCCCAATCCATCCCTTTTTGGAGGTGGGAGGTGTCACACATTGCACATGTTTTTATAATTTTTAGTATCTTGATCAGTTATTCTGATCTTTTTTCTTTAAAAATAGTCCTTGTCAAAAATCTGTTTTTTCCCTTGGAATCTCTGCTTATAATTTTTACAGTTACATTCCCCCTCTAAGCTTTGGTGGGGAAATCTCTAGATTGACTAAAATTTTTGATAATCTAGGTATCTTGTTTGGTCTTTCCAGCTTTAGTTCCTGAATTGGAGCTTTGGGCCAGGGCAGATTCTGAACTTTTAGGTGAGGTGGTCAACCCTGGTTAGTTTTTCTCTGGGTCCCACTGAAGGGACCACCTCATGGAATTAGAGTCTCTTGGGTCATAGAAGTTTGGAGTGTGGCTCTTCGGGGCCCTCTCTAATGTTTTAGGACCAGGGTCTGGGGAGATCTGAGCTCCTGGGTCCCTTTGCTGTCATACATACTGAATACTGATTATTTGATTATTGGCTCAGATCTCCAGAACCTCTAGGATCTGGTTTCCCCCTTCTGCTCCCCTTTTTTTCTGGGTGCCCTCTACTTTTAAAAAAAAATTAAGGCAGTGGGTGTTAAATGACTTGCTCAAGGCCACACAGCTAGGCAATTATGAAGTGTCTGAGGCTGGATTTGAGCTCTGGTATTCCTGACTCCAGGGCCGGTGCTCTATCCACTGCACCACCTAGCTGTCCATGAGCCCTCTGCTTGCTACCCCAAACTGAGAGCACTACAGGTATTTGTGTCTGTGACCTATTTCTGATAACATGGAGCATCTACTAACTTATTCCACTGTATGATGTGCTGGTTTTCTTGGTGGCCCCCTTTCTTATTGTTCAGTTATGTCTGACCCTTTATAACCTCATTGAGGTTTTCTTTACTTTTTAATTTATTTGGGGGATTTTGCAAGGCAATGGGGTTAAGTGGCTTGCCCAAGGTCACACAGCTATGTCATTATTAAATGCCTGAGGTCACATTTGAACTCAGATCCTCCTGACTCCAGGGCTGGTGCTCTATCCTCTGTGCCACTGGAGTTTTCTTGAGAAATATCCTGGAGTGGTTTGTCATTCCCTTCTCCAGCTCATTTTCCAAATGAGGAAACTGAGGCAAATAGGATAAAAGAGCTAATAAGTGTCTGAGGTCATTTCTCTCCCTACCTGTCCTGTTGCTCATGGATAAAATACAAACCTTGCAATTTAAAACACCTCCCTCCCATAACCCAGTCGACAAGCCTTTATTAAGCTTCTACTGGATGCCAGACACTGTGTTAATCTCTGAGGATACAAAGAAAGGTAAAGGACTGTCCCTTGCCCTCACCTAGGATAAATAGTAAGGGATAGCTGTCTGTTCTTCCAGAACTCATCCAGTGCTTTCTGGTTCTCATCTGATCCATCAGTCCTGGGCTGCATTAAGAACTGAGACATTCATGATCAGACCTGAGCCTGTCTGTGACCATGGCCTGTCCAGTCCCTTCATGTGTCGGCTGTCTCTGCTCCAAAACTCCCATTCCTGGGGATTTCCTGGCGGGGTTTTCTGGGTTTCTAACTGATCGTTATCTACCTGTCTCTGATATCATAGATGGGAAACCAATCTCATGCACCCGAGTGTAACCAGGGTGCCTCTCCCCCCAGATTTCTGGTTCATTCCTGCCACCTGCTGGGCATGAGGATTATCACACCCTAGACTGGGATGCTGGTAGACGGTTCCCTTTGGGGATCCATCTGCAGCATCCTTGACTCTCCAGGTCACTGGGATCCCAGCTGGGTCTTGTGCTCTCTTTGCTTCTTCCTCTCATTAAAATGGAATGCCTTCCTGTGGGCGAGGCTCCGAAATAAAGATAACCTAGAATTTGTAGAGACATTGATGGTTTGCTTCCTCAGTAGAAATCCCCAAATCCCCCGGAAAGTAACTGCAATGAATTGGGGCAGTACATGATATGAGTGGGAGTTTTATTCCTTGGAAGTGTGGATGGTTTATTTTCCTGGCTTTTTGTAACACTGGAAAGGTAATAATGGTATGGTGTGAGGATAGAGCTGGGCCTTGGAGTCGGGAAAACTGGAGTTCAAGTCCTGCTTCAGACCCTTACAAGCAGCATGACTGAGAAAGTCACTGAACTTCTCTAGCCCTCAGTTTCTCCATTTGTAAAATGATGAAACCAACCCTACTAGGTCTTTTGCTTGCCTTTCTGAGGAAAACCAAAGACAAAGGATTTTTCCCTCCTTTCATTCCCCCCCCCCCCCCACTGGGACATTCCATTTTTTTTTCAGCATATGGTGAGATTTGGAAGAACTGGAATTTCCCTGCTGTATCCTCCAAGTATTCTGAGGCAATTCTATTTGGGTGAGACAGTGGATGTGGATGGATGAAAAGCACTGCACGCCTCTATTATTATGGAGGAACTAGCAGAGAAGACAGGGACCCAATAACCAAGGGACTAGGGTCCTGGGAAAGGCCCATAGCCTCACTGCTCTGTTGGACTCGAGCTCTTTGTGTGGTTGCTCGGGGCTGCAGTAGATATCAGAGGCAAGAGTTAGATTAGATGTACAGGTGTGTGTGTGTGTGGGGGGGCGGGAGTCAAGGGTATCCGGCTGAGAGGGTTTAAAGGGATGTTCAGGTAGGAAACCAGGTCAGGAACTGTCCCTGAGGAAACCAGGTCAGGAACTGTCCCTGCTTCTCCATCAGGATATCTCTTTGGAGTGAAGGAACTATGATTCTGAGAATTACTTCCCTTTTATGAAAGGAGTGATTTCACCTAATCCAGTTGCAGGTCTCAGCTCTGTGGGTTGGTTTGAAGCCTCGATGCAGTTTGCTTGATTAGAATTCCTTATCCACTTGGATTTTTTATTTACTTTACCAGGGACACCCTAAGATGCACCCACAATGCCTTTTTCTTTGGATGTCATCATTTGGTGTCTCCGGGGTGACATTCTTGGACTCAGTTGGTTAAGGACGTCTCAGCTTTGCCCTGTGGCTGAAAATGAACCTCACTCCTGGTTTCAAAGGGTATTTCTTTTCCACTGGAACTGGCTAATGACAACTCTAGAATTTCTTCTTGTATCTTTACTTCGAGCTATCTCCTGTGTATTAATTAGTCAATTCGAAGCTTCCAACAGGCTGCCTAATTACTGAGGGGAAGAGTTATGCCAGCAAATAATTTTAATTAGCTTCGATCTAATCACAGCAGCATTGGGGGAACTCTCTCCCTGCCTATCTCTTTCCTAGGTGGAGGTCTCCCTGGACGTACTTTGAATTGGCAAGAAGGGGGTTCTCTAAACTGGTTTTATGGAGGATCCCAGAACTAGGAGGCACGGGGGGGAGGGGAGGCAGGTTTAGTCCCTCCTTTTGTTGGGTTCAGCTGTGTGGGTCCCAGACAGAAGCCCGTGCCGTGGCCGGGCGGTCTCGAGGTGCCCCCCAGCTAAGGGATGCTCCGCGGCCCCGCGGCTCAGTCTCGGCTTTCCCGCATGCCGGCTGCTGCACTAGCTCGGGTCGGCAGACGAGCTCATCACGGGCTGTTTTCTCTACACATTTCCCGGGCACCGGGCTCAGGTGGGGCTCAGGTGGGGCTCAGGTGGGGCTCAGGTGAGGCTCGGTTGGGGCTCAGGTGGGGCTCAGGTGGGGCTCAGGTGGGGCTCAGGTGGGGCTCAGGTGAGGCTCGGTTGGGGCTCAGGTGGGGCTCAGGTGGGGCTCAGGTGAGGCTCAGGTGGGGCTCAGGTGAGGCTCGGGTGAGGCTCGGGTGGGGCTCGGGTGGGGCTCGGGTGGGGCTCGGGTGAGGCTCGGGTGGGGCTCGGGTGGGGCTCGGGTGGGGCTCGGGTGGGGCTCGGGTGAGGCTCGGGTGGGGCTCGGGTGAGGCTCAGGTGGGGCTCAGGTGGGGCTCGGGTGGGGCTCGGGTGGGGCTCGGGTGGGGCTCGGGTGAGGCTCGGGTGGGGCTCGGGTGAGGCTCGGGTGGGGCTCGGGTGGGGCTCAGGTGAGGCTCAGGTGGGGCTCAAGGTTCACGCGCAGCAGGTTTGGGGGGCTCGGTGCTCAGGCCTCATCTCGGATCAGGGACGCGAGCTCGGCTCGGCTGGTCTATACGTCAGTCCGCCGTCTGGGGGAGGCCTGCACGAGGCACAGGCCCGGGCCGCGCCGGCCGTGGACTTGAACTCGGGGGGCTTTCCCTGGGCACCGGCCGACGCAACAACTACGGAGGCCCCAGGCTGGTGCTCCGAGTCTCTTCCACCCGGCGGGGGGAGCTCGGCCCTGGGTGCGGGCGGATCCGAGTTCTAATCCAGCTAACGTGGGGGCGGGGTCCTTGGGGAAGTCACGTGGGCGCGGGCTCTCACCCACCCAGGAAAGCCCCGGATGGTCACGTGCCAGGGCCGGCCCTCCGGCGGGGCGGGGGAGGGGCCCGGCGCTTCCCCGGCCCCCGCCCCGAAGGCCCCCGCAGGGAGCCGCGGGCGGCCCCGGGGAGGGGGACTGACACCCAAAGGCAAGCTAACCCCAACCCTTCCTCCACGTGGCAGGAGGCCGCGGAGGCGTCGCTCGTCGCTATGGAGACAGAGGGCGCGGCGAGGGGGGGTAGCGAGGGCCGGAAGCTGCTGGAGTCACGTGATCAGAACCGCCGCTTTAGGACCTCGCGCGACCTGAGGAAGGAGTCCGGTCGGCTCGGAGTCGGCGCGAAGACGTCTGGGAAATGGAGTCCCCGAGAGCGCGGAGGCCCCTGGGACGCGTGACGTCAGGCCCCGCCCCCGCGTCTCGGGCTCGGGCGGACCCAGGGCGGGGCCTGGCCAAGGTCACGGCCGCCGCGTGTTGTGGGGGGATTCGAGGCGAGACCCTGTGCGCCGCGCTGGGGCCCGGAGCAGGGGCGCCCTCGAGGGGACCCCGAGGAGGAGCCCGGGGCCGGGCCGAGACGGACCAGAGGCCCAGCGCGGCAGAGCGGGGGACGTGGGCTTTGGGAGCCCCGGCCCTCAAGGCCAAGGGCACCGGACAGGCCGAGGGCACCGGACAGGCCGAGGGCACCGGACAGGCCGAGGGCACGGACAGGCCGAGGGCACGGAGAGGCCGAGGGCACCGGAGAGGCCGAGGGCACCGGACAGGCCGAGGGCACGGAGAGGCCGAGGGCACCGGACAGGCCGAGGGCACGGAGAGGCCGAGGGCACCGGACAGGCCGAGGGCACCGGACAGGCCGAGGGCACCGGACAGGCCGAGGGCACCGGACAGGCCGAGGGCACGGAGAGGCCGAGGGCACCGGACAGGCCGAGGGCACGGACAGGCCGAGGGCACCGGACAGGCCAAGTGCCCTCCCCCCTCCCCTGAGAGCCCCGCGGCCCCGCTTGGGGTCAGACCCCAAGGCTTTGGTCTGCCTCGGGTTGGCCTTGGCCCTGAACTGAGACTCAGAGAATGGGGAAAGAGCAGAGAGATGTTCTGAAAAGGGACAAATGGACATAATGACCCAAACTTACCCAAGTGAGCCTTCTGACTATAGTCATTTTTGTAACCACGTTTTCCCTGACTCCCTTTGTTGTTTTCCCACTTAAGAGAATGATGGTAGATGACAGCAAATGATAACCGTGCCCCCCGTTTTCTTAGGCCAGTCAGTGTTGGCTGCAGTCCATCTCGGGTGTTTGTGTCCCACCGGGAGGGCAAAAGGTAAACTCCCCCCTACACTGGACCTAGAATTAGGCAGAGGGTAAAGCCCCAGGAGGTCAGGATACAAATTTTACGTTAAACAACGAACCAAGGTACATCAGGAATGGGGGGGGGGTCTGCACCCCAAGCAGCTTGTAAGATTGCACTTGTGCCTATTACATTCATAATTCTCTGCTTCTAGTCAATTTACATTTCCACCCAATTTTCTTTGTTACATTCACAATTCTCTTCATCTTTCCCCTTCATCACTGCCTCTTGGAATCCGTTTTCCTTCAAAGCTCAATGCAAGAGCTCTCTGACCAGAGTTCCCCCCCCCCCGCCCCATTTCCCCCTAATTCCTCCTTCCTCCAGTTGTTAGAGCCCCAACATTACTTTGTAAATATTCTGCTTATTTCTTAGAATGCAAGGTGAGTGACAGCCCCCACCAGTGCTTGGATATTAATAATCCATGATTCCTTGGATAAACAAATGAATGACATGCTTAAGCATGAATCCCCAGGACAGTGTCCCAAGAACATAACTGGTTGTCCAACCTCTGCCTGAAGACCTCTGGTTGCTCTCCTCAAAGGCAGCCCGGATCAAAATGAGGTTTGAAGTTAGAAGATACAAATCAATAAATGGCTTTCTGCAGAACAAGGCTTTACTCATATTGGCAGCTAGGTGGCAAAGTGAATAGACATTGACCCTGGAGTCAGGAAAACCTGAGTTCAAATGTGACCTCAGCCATTTGATACATGTTAGCTGTATGATCTTGGGCAAGTCAAAACACAAATATTGTCTCATTTGCTCCATGAGCTGAACTAGTTTGAATGGCCCCATAATAAGGGGAAAGAAAGAAATTAGCAGAACTTTTCAAAGTGACTCAATACAGGCTCACTGTCTCAAGAAATGCCCTTTGACAAACTACCAACATAGTAGAAACTGCTTAGGCAGGTGTTATATTTAGGCCTATGTGATCCATTGTAGAGGAAAATCAGTTCTTGCCAAATTGGATTTTGGTCAGTCATGGGATATAAGCCAGAAAGACACACGTACAGGATTCAAAAACCAGACTACACTGGGAAGGGCAATGATTCAGGGAAAGTCCCAAAGATGAGCAGCAAGGATGGCCATTTAGGATGTGTTGGCCTCAGAGAAGTCTTCTCAGATGTTGTTGATCATGACCCAACCCCTGGCAGATGCTCTCAATCTAGCTGTCTCTGTGATGAGATCTGAGAAGACCTGGGACAAAGCCATCTCTGGATCCAGAGTGATCTTTTATAGTGGCTGCCTGTGTTTTGGCAGGGTCTTCAAGCATTCTTCTGGGAAATTCTGGCTGAAGGTCAAGGTCTAAGCAGGCACCTGGTGAGTGTCCTTATTTACTAATGTGGATCCAGTGGCATTGCACTGAACCTCCTCCCTAGGGCCTGAAGCAGCCCATCTGTCCACATCTTCTTGTCCAAGCTGTAACAGTCCCTTCTCTAACTGCCAACTGCTGCTTCTCTGCATACATGGAGTGTCTCTGCCCTCTAATCCCAGGTTTCTTTGTTTCTCTAGGAGAAAGTCCAGCAGACTTTCTTACAAATCTGAACAGAACCAACCCTGGAAGAGATAACCAAGAAAAAAAGAGGATTGTACACAAGGTTGTGTTTTTTTTGAAGCCTAGACTGTCAATGTGGAACCTACTCCGTGGCTGGTCTGTCTCTTTCTGACGGTTCTGTTTTCAAAAGACCTCCTGAAAGCTCCTTCTTTGAATTGGGGGCATCCTGACCTGACCTCTCCACTGGCCCACACAAAAAACAGCTGTATCTGTTTGTCTTCACTGCAGTTCTGTCTCAGCACAGCTAGTTTGCTCTCCTGGATTCTGTGCCCCAGATGCTCTCTTTATCCCCCAACACAACCCCCTTGGGACAGTCTCCTGGAGTTCACAGCTTCTCTCCCATTGACCTTTGACTGTTTGCTCTTGGAGCTGCCTTTCCCCCTGCAACACCAGGCCACAGGGTTCTTTCCCACAGGCTGGAAGGTCTGGGTGAGCCATGCTTTGTCAGATGAGTTTTAGCAATTCCACGAGATCAGAGGCTACTTCTTTAGTTGCCTCGGTTTCTCCATCCAGTCCCCCTCCACTACCTCTAGCTCAGGACTCTGAATTGAAGGGTCCATCCTGAACAAGTCAGTTGCCCACTCTGGTCCTCAGTTTCCTTCTCTGTCCAGGGAGGGGGTGGATTGGATGAACTCCAACCTCCTAGCTCTAAACCTGTGTTTCACCTTCTCTGCTTTGCCCTCCCCAGACCTGAAGTGGCTCCTTAGCACAGAGGTCTGGAATGTGCTGCAGCACACATATGATTTCACGGCATCCCTGCCAAGGCATTGTCTTTCCTACTGACATGTTCGGGGTCAGCCTTCTCTTGCTCAGACTGGGTTCAACCTTTACATCATTCCTAGGAAGTTTCCATCCATATTATCATCTGACGTTTGTCTCTTCAGGGCCGCTGGCATCTATCACTACTGGAAAGGAAAATCCACATGACTTTGAAGGTACTTTGTCTGTCTCCATCAGGCAAAACACAGGGTCATCAGGTGACCCCAGAAGCAGGAGCCCCCCATGGGGACCCAATCCCACTGGTGCGAACCAACGCTTCAGTGACTCCACCGCCATGGTATTATCATAGCCCATATGGTAATTGGAATGCTCGCGGCAGAACACAATGTCACCACTTAATTGCATAATAAAGCAATAATGTTAACACTTAATCACATAACAATGCAATAATTTTAATAACCCATAACATGTAAAACACAATGCACACAGACTTCACGTTTTATACTATGGGAGGAATAATAAGTAAAGTACTAACTGATCTGTGCTCAGACAAGGAATGGGGTAAGGGGAGGGGATGAGGCAGAGGGCCGTGGATGCCAGCCTTAAGGGGGAACATGTCAAAACAAATACTTAGGATGACTGTATTCAAATAAAAAATAGAGAATCTTTTAAATCATGGAATTGTGCTCCAGGGTCCCCATAACTCTCATTTGATAGGACAGGTTGATGGCCCCTTGAAATGTAGGTGTCTAGAGGACAACTCCAGGTGAGAGGCACTTGGTGGTTCCAGACTATCACATCCAGGACTATCCAGTATCAGTCATCCCTTTGTAGCGCCCAACGTCCTCAAATAGAGCCACACTGTCAATGGTCATTGATGGTCAAGTTATGAAAGGAACCATTAGATTAGTAAAATCAAGAAGTATTCGATCCTTCTTGCATCACATGCATAAGATAATGGGTATCATGGTATTCCAATAATTTTCCTAATCCAACTGTTAATC
This sequence comes from Macrotis lagotis, assembly GCF_037893015.1. Classification (NCBI taxonomy): domain Eukaryota; kingdom Metazoa; phylum Chordata; class Mammalia; order Peramelemorphia; family Peramelidae; genus Macrotis; species Macrotis lagotis. The sequence goes on along the minus strand of NC_133661.1, from coordinate 39,588,667 downwards.
AGCTCTCTTTGGGCTGGTGGAGCAATATAGTCTTTCCATCACCCAGTCAGTGATGCAGGGATGGGATTCTGGGCCGCTTAACTCAGAGCAGACCTTCATTGATTCTCTTGGTCCCAGCTACATGGAAGGACAAGACAGTAGAGCTCCATTGTGCCAAGGTCCATCTTGGAAGTGCTGTATGGAAGGTGGGGTTTGCTCCCAGACAGGATAATCTGGCCCACTTGGGGTGGGACTTCCTGACCCAGGAATCAAAAGCTAAGAAGTCTACCCTGGCACATTTTGTCCTTTCTGGGCCTTTTGTCATAAATGGAAGTCACTCTCCAAAGTCCTTATCCTCTGGATGCTAAGGGGAAGGATCCCTGAAGCTCGAGATAGGCCTGGACCCCCACTGATTTCACTGTTGTAGAGGCAAAAAAAGCTCTCCCAATGCAGGCTGATGCCTCCTCTGAAACTTAGTCTTGGAGAATCACCTAGTACGTTTGTGAGGGTAAGTGGCTTGGCCACAGCTGCCCAGCTGGTGACTATGGGAGGGGACCAGCCCCAGGTTATGCTGACTCCATGGTCAGCTCCCTATCTTCAGATCCATGCTGCCAGTCATAGGCAAGGTCAGTCTTAAACAGTGACGTGCCCTTTCTTACACATGAGCTTTATCTTTCAGTTCTGATCTCAAACCAACCTTTTCCTTAGCCAGGCATTGACTGGAGCCATCTCCTACTGCTAGAACATATGTCTTCTCAAGTCCTCCAGACTCCAGGGCCCGTGCTCTATCCACTGCACAACCTAGCTGCCCTACATATGTCTTCTCAATGTCAACCTAGTGAAGAGCTTTTCCTTCTAGGTCTAGCCCAGATTTCATGAAACCTTCCCTAACACCAGTGGGGAGTGGTGAGAGATTGGTCTTCTGAAAATGTTCCCTCCCTGTACAAATGTTCTTATAGCACCCTTTTCCCATGGTTCTTTTGTCCTTACTACATTCCCTCTTATATGATGCCTATATATACATATATATGCATATATATTTGTATGTATATCTGTATGTATGTTTGCATGTATGTTTGTTTTTATAACCTTCAGAACAGAGATGCTGTCTCTGTTCGCCTTTGCATCATTACCAAGCAGTGCTTCAATATAGGAAATACTTAACAAATATAAAAGTTCAGTTGTGAAACTGAATTTCCCTCCTGTCCCTCCTATAACTTTTCTATTTCTGACTTCTCCTTTTCTCCCTTAGTCCCCTCAGACTCATCCCCTTTGCTTTCCCTCAACACAATCTTTTTCAAAAAACTTTTCCTAGTCTCCTTTGATTCCTGTGCCTCTGAGATCTCCTCCACTACATGATGCAGATATCTTGTATGTACCTAGTAGTTTGCATGGTGTTTCCTCTATTGGGATGTGAGCTTCTTGAGGCTTTTCTTTGTGTCTCTTGTTTAGAACTAAGTAAAAACTTAATAAATGTGTGTTTATCTGATGACACCTGGTGACTGACCATTCCTTGGGGTCACACTTCTTCTGACTTCCTCTCCTTAAGCTTGACCTTCCCAAGGGCCCCTCAGATGTCACCTGCCCCATCAAGCCTCCAGGCCCAAGCCTCATGCCCTTGTCTTTTGCTTGGTTAGACACCAAGGATGCCAAGGTCACCCAGGGCATCCATCCCGCCTCTTGTCCTGCAACTGGACTTGATGATTCTGGAAGGGAGAGTGAGACTGATGACCTAGAGCTACCCTGCCTCTCTTAAATCCAATCTAAGACATCACCAGTAATATCACTGGACTCTGAAAAGTGAAAGACAACAGCTGTAGCTAAGCCATACCTAGGCTGGTCATGGTCTTTACCAGCATCCTTCTCCACCATCACAACTGGTGCTTAGAGAAAACTTAATGATTCATGAAGTACTTTTTATGGAATATTCCATTGGAGTCTTATTTATTATCCCTGCTCATGGGTGAGGAAATGGAGTTCAAGGGATTTCACAACTGTATGTAATAGATGTCCTCACAGCTATCAAAGACTGCAGGCAGAATTAAAGCTCATATTCCTAAGGAAGGGCTTCTGGGGGTACAAGTGCCACACTCTCCCCATTACCCCACCCTGACTTCTGACCCCTTCCAGGGGAACAACCACAAAGCCCCTGAATTCATGTGGGGGCTCCCCCTCCAGAGGCCAGCCCTCTCAGGGTTTTTATTTGCTGCTTCTCTCATGGCAGTATCCTCAGTGCTGTTTTCTGGGACAGTCCCACTGTCTGCCTCTCCCCAGCTGTGGAGATTCGGTGTTTGGCCCCTGAGGCCCTCAGATTTGCACACCCCGCAGACTCCTGGCTTCTGTAGAAATGCCTCTTGATCCTTAGTTCCCCAGAAACAGAGGTGAAGCTTTTCCAGAGAGATTTCTAGAATCTAAGGACACAAAATAAGTCAACCTGCAGAACTTAGAATTAATAAATTATAGAATGAAACAGGAAACAGAGTACTAGGGCTAGATGGAACCCAAGAGGATCCAATGCCCAGAAAGGCTATTTATCTGTCCCAGGTCACTCAATCTAGACCTCAGGCTCCTTTACTCCCATTTTAGAGCATTTGTTGTTCAGTCATTTCAATCATGTATCTTCATCCATCTTCTATTTGGGGTTTTCTTGGCAAAGATACTGGAGTGAATAGTCATTCCCTTCTCTAGCTCATTGTACAGATGAGACAAAGTGGAGTGACTTGCCCAGGGTCAAATAGCTAGTGAGGGTCTAAGGCCAGATTTGAACTCAGGAGGAGGAGTCCTCCTGACTCCAGGGTTGGTGCTCTGTCTACTGCACCATGGCTTGGAATGGCTCTAGAACATCACCTGGAGGCTCTGAGGAGCTAACAGACTTGCCCAGGGCTACACAACCATTGTGGATCAGAGGTAAACTTGAACCCATTCTTTCATGATCGGAGGAGCCACTAAAGGCTGGAGCACTAGGGCTGGAATCAGGAGGACCTGAGTTCAAATTTGACCTCACTTACTAGTGGTGTCACCCTGGATAAGTCACTTCACCCTGTCTGCCCCAGTTCCTGATCTGAAAAATGAGCTGGAGAAGCAAATGGCAAACCACTCTGGTATCTTTACCAAGAAAATGGAATCTCTAAGGGTCAGACATGATTAAGTAACAAATAGCAAAAAAAAAAAAATCCTGATTGTAAGTAAGGCTGTACTTCTAGCTTTGCAGCCTTCCCCTTATACACAGTAGTCATTTAATAGATGTTTATTGAATTTAACTGAGTTAAATTTTATTATAATTTGATGCTCATTTTTGATTCTACCTCTAATAAACGAATGCCCAGCCTACACACACACACACACACACACACACACACACACACACACACACATACACAGCTGATTCTGAAGTATCTAAGGTGCTTTGTAACTGGTTGTTTCCTGTCTATTAAGATAGTTAGAGATATCAAGGTCACCCACTAACTATATCCTGGGTCATTGCCATTTGTCTCGATGTCACCAGACTTCAATGACTCAGGAAGAGAGAGAGTCAGAATGAGCAGCTCTGTCTGTTGAAATCCAGTCCATGCACAAGTCAAAACCACCTGAGATGCATTGGTCCTCTTCAGGAGCAAGAGATGACCAACATCTCTAACCTAGAACACTGGCTTAGGAAGGACTGCCTTCCTTATACAGTCGAGAAAAGAGAACTGTAAAAATAAAGTGACTTGTCTAAACTAGTGGAAGACTTGGAAATAGTTCACCATGCTACCCGACCTTCTTTGAGGCACTGGCATTTAGTTTTAGTAATGCCTTTTGGCATTGCCCAATGTTGCCCTTATGTCCTGACTGGTGGCCACAATTAGGATCTTCCATCCCCGTGGTTCCCCACTTGCTACAGATGGGTAGGAAGTATCTTTCATAATCTGTATTTTGATACATGATCGTTCCTTAATTTTCATATCTGAGTTCTTATGTTTCAGTGCTGTTTTTCATTTGTGTTACTGTGGTTATTGTGGATCTCATTCTCCTGGTTCTGCTTTTGTCTTTCTGCATCAATTCATAAGAAACTCCCCATATTTATAAAATTCTTATTCTTTTACATTCATATAACATAATGTATTCAGCCATTGCCCTCCTGCCTTGCCCCCCAAGGACAGACATTAATTTTGTTTCCAGTTTTTTGCTACCACAAAAGAGCTGCTATGAAAACTTTGGTATATATAAGACCTTTCTTCCTGTCCTTTACTTCTCTGGGATATATGCCCAATAGTACTTCTGCTGAATGGGCTAATAATGCCTCTTGAAAGGACCCTCTTCTCTTCCCCAAGAATGATGGCTTATAGGAAATAGTCTATAAGATTTGTGGATTGATCAATATGAAGTGATATGGGGATAGTATTATAATAACACTGGCCACAGAGTCAGGCCATTCCAGAATGGCTATGAAATAGCTAGCTGTACTTCATTTGGACAATTCAGCTAATTTTCTTGGGTCACTTTCTCCATCTGTAAAATGAAGAAAAGGTATCAGTGTTACCTTAGTATGGTCAAACTCAAATAGAAACAGATTTTTGCAGGCTACATATTAATTTAGAAAACCACAAGTTAACATTATCTATGTTGTATTGAATTTTTTATTTATTTTATTAAAAATTCCCAGACCATTTAAATCTATGAGTTTGATATCTGGATTAGATGATCTCTACCAGTTCTAATGTTCTAAGATTAATTGATCCCTGTTTTGGTAAAGATTTTACAATGACTCCTAATAATACAACTGGTGGTGATCACAAAATAGACCATGGACCAACCCTTGTTCTAAAGAATTTTTCAGTTCCTACTTTAGGGTCATATATTGTATAGTTCTTTTAATATTGTTTTCATGTTACAGAAATTGAATTCAACAAAAATTTACTAAGAACCTTCTATGTATAAAGTGCTGGGGATACAAAGAGATGAATATGAATGAGCATCTATATTCATTCAAGAAACCTTACATTTCACTTGGGTCTATAACATGGAAAAAGAAGTAGGTAAATTAAAAAATATATACAAAAAAGGAATAGATGAAAAATAAGTAAAAAATAGGTAAAAAATAAAAAATATACAAACAAAAGTTGTTTCAAGAATGAGAACAGGGGTGGCTAGGTGGTACAGTGGATAGAGCACTGGCCCTGGAGTCAGGAGTACCTGAGTTCAAATCCAGCCTCAGACACTTAATAATTAACTAGCTGTGTGGTCCTGGGCAAACCACCTAACCCCATTTGACTTGAAAAAAAAAAAGAATGAAAACAGTAACTTGGGGCTGGTGGGTTTGAGAAAAGACAAGCAGATGGTGTCACTTGAGCTAGATTTTGAGTGAACTTGGGTATTTTGTGAGGAGGAGGAGGAGGAGGTGAGGACACAATTCAGGGAGGTGAGAGATGGAATTTCAGGTGCTGCTTTGGAGGTGTGAAAAGGAGTGTTCTGAAATCAATCTAGAAAGAGGTGGGAGCCATGCTGCAGAGGCTAGCCATATTTACTGGAAGGCATCTATTCAGCAAAGTAAAAACTGGACCAAGGACCTGTACTCTCAGGACTCTTGGCTGTCTGCACATAGGATGGGAGATCCTTCCCGACATATTAAAGTGTCGGGGCTGAAGAGTGGAGGAGTCAGACTCCCTGGGTATCCAACTCTTTGTGATCCTACTTGGGGTTTTCCTGGCAAAGATCCTGGTGAGGTTTGCCATTTCCTTTTCCAGTTTTTACAGATGAGGAAACTGTGGCAGAGAGTGAAGTAACTTGCCCAGGATCAAGGAGCTAGAGAGGGTCCTAGGCTGGAACATAAATCTTTCTGACCCCAGGCCCCATGTTCTATCCCCTATGCAACCTAGCTGCCTGGGCCCCGTTGGAATCCATCCATTATACTCCACAAATTGAGACCAGGCTGACTTTTCTAGAACAGACTAGGAGACTGGTTGACTTTCTTTCCAGATTGGTAAACTTGCTCATGACTCCATGGAAAGTGGGGGGAACATAGGGGAAAAGAAACCCCAAATGTTTCAATTGTTCAGCCTTCCTTAATCAGCCCATCAAGTGGGGAGGCAGTGATGGAACGGCTGCTCTGTCTCCCAGCCGAGAAGAGAAGAAATAATGATTGGATAGATTAGCTGTCACAGGCGCTGTCTGCTATCAACTGGTTCCTGTAACATTATCGCATCCTTCTGAGAGGTGACACCTCTCCCAGCTGCAACCCCGCATGGAAGGATGATAAAGATCCTTCAATTATGTCCCATTCCAAGCTTCCTTCTGTTCCTCATGTTTATGAGATGAAATGTTTTCCCTTCCACATTATTGTTCTAGGATGGCACATATCATTTTCTAAATGGCAGGGGAGTTATCAGAGGGAAATGGCCCTGAATTAGAAACTGTGGAAATGATGAAGCCAGGTTAATGATGTCTGTTTTGGGGGCACTTTTCACATCATCCCAGATCTTGTTTTCATTGTCTTATAGGATCCAAGCTCACAGAGGCTGCAGAAAAAATATGTAAGAATTTGTGACCAGCTTCTCCTGCCTGGGGAGTTGGGAGGTGAGAGAGAAAGCCATGGCAGACAGACCCCAGGCAAGTCAGAGCCTTGTCTAGTCTCTGTCCATAGCCCAAGGTCCAGCACCAGAACTGAAAGTGTCCTTCAAGGCTTGGTTCAAGAGCACCCCGACCCGAGGCCTTACTGGACTCTGAGGGTGCTAGTGCCTCTCTCCCACCTTGTAGGTATTTTTCTAGGAGAGGTAGTGTGGTGTAATGGGAGGTCATCCTCCTCATCTAGAGCACCTGGGCTCGAGACCTACCTTTGGCAGACTAGTTGGCTAGGTGAGTCTCTTAACCCCTTGGGGTCCCCTGTCAACTCTAAGTAATAGTAGTTGTAGAAAGGTGTCTGTCTGATGCCCATGGGTGGAGGAGGTTTTCTCACTGCAAGTTCCAGTTCAGAAAAAAATGCATATATACTTGTGATATATATGGATGCAGAAGACATGTATCTGTGTATGTCTGTATATATGCACATGCCTAGAGATGCTTGTGTGTATATGGGTATTAGGTGTGCATGTGATGGGTGTGCTTGCATATCTAGGTGTGTATCTAAGCATGTGTGCATATATGAGCATTATGTAGGTGTGTGTTTATATACATATGTGCATATGTGAGCATGTGTGTGTGTAGGTATGGGTATGTAAAATTTCCCCAAATAGCATGCTGGCTCCTTGAGGGCAGAGCTGTTTCCTTTGTCTCTATAGGACCAGTTCCTGCAGAGGGCTTAGCACACTGAAGTAGCGGATTCCTTGGAGTGGCCCCACCTGAGGACAGTATATAGATTTACTGATCATTACCATCATCCCAATAGAACATTCATATAACACCGAAATTTGTAAAACATTTTACAATATTTCTCATAGGATCTCACCACCACTCTGGGAGAGAGGTACCAGTTGCACCCTCATTTTACAGGGGAGGAAACTGAGGCAGACAGAGCAAGGGATTTCCCCAGGGCCGCTTGGGTCTTCCAGACTCCAGACCTGCTGCTCAGTGTGGGAACTAGTGCTTGGCAGAATCCTCTTCCCCAGGGCTAAACCCAGGCAAGGCTAGAATTACAGTCAAGAGGACTTGAGTTCCAGTCCTACTCTCTGGGTGACTCTGGGCAAGTCATTTGTTCTTTCTCAGCCTCAATTTTCTTATCTATAAAATGGAGATGATAATAGTAACATCAGCTTCTCAGAACATACGTACAGTGCTTTTCAAACCTTAAAATCTCTATAAGCTAGAATCACAGTCAAATCTATCCAACTCTGTTCAATGAGAGTAAGCTGGGGTACTAAGGAGTAAAAATGAACATTTATAAACAAGGAGCAGAGGGCAGGGGAAACATCAAAGCAATGGGCAGTCTGTGGTCATTGTTAAGAAGCTATAACAGATCTTTCAATGGGGCAGGACAATGAGCAGTAGGCTTCTCCCCAGATCTGTTGGACTTTGCTCCCTTGGGTGCCTCTGTTGGAAGCTGTCTGTATCCAGGATCCCTGCTGGGCCTTGGTCTCATCCTGCTTCTAAAAAGGGGTCTTCCAAGGTTGTGGAAATGGACTTCGTGGGGTAAGGTGAGGGGAGAGGTGGATGGATCACATGGAGGATCAGAGCAAAGACCTGGGGTCTTATCTTCCCACCTGTGTGCTTCCCAATCAAGCAGACAATCAGCTTTTCTGCAACTCTGTCTTCCCCCTCCACTGAAAACTGACAATGATCTATCTTTGGACCAAAAATATGGTTTGCTATCTTCCCACATTAAAGAAAAATCCCATGGGTATAGTAGCCACAGATCTCTGATTTTTGTTAGTCTCTCAGACCAAAAATCACGAAAATATTGCCTGAGCTTTGCTGTTACCTGGAATTCCAGTTGGAAGGCCAGAAGACTTATTACCTTTGTAATTGAGAAGAGACTGAATGTTCTACCGTCTAATTGCCAGGAGAATCGATCTGATCAAAGGCACTCAGGACACAGAACTCTGCTGCTCATTTATACCAGTGCTTATTCTCAGGTCAGGCTGTGGATTTTTTGTTTTACTTTTATTTACATATTTTGTCACTGGAGTGTCACCTGGACAGAAAGAGAAAATCAATGAGGAGTTGGGAAATAACAGTAGTAATGAGGCACTTCAATTATTCACACATTTACTGGATCTCTCCCTGCCTTCTTGCTTCTCTGTTTCTATCTTTCTCTTTCTCCACGCCCCCCCCCCCCCGACTCCCTGCTTTTCTCTCTACCTGAGTCTGTCTCTCTTTGTCTGCCTGTCTGCCTCTGTAGCTCTTTCTCTCTTTCTGTCCTCCCTACACTCTACCTCTCTGTATATCTCTTTTTCAGTCTCTGGGTCTGAGTCTGTCATCTATCATCTCTCTCTCTCTCTCTCTCTCTCTCTCTCTCTCTCTCTCTCTCTGTCTTTCTCTCTGTTTCTCTATGTCTCTTTGTCTCTCTATCCCTCTGTCTCTGTCTTTCTCTCTGTTTCCCTCCTCTCTACCCTCTTCTAGTCTCCCTCTCAACATTCTCAGAGACTGGACTCACATTCCACCTTCTCCCCCGGGGTCACCCCTGTTAGTTCTTCCCTCAGATCACCCCATGCGCACTGTCTATATCTTGTTGATTCATGGCATCCCTGCCATCAGAATGTCAGCTCCCTGAGGGCAGGGTCTAGGTTTTTGTTTGCTTTTGTAGCATGGTGTCTGGCTCATAGGAAGTACTTAATAAAGCCTTGTTAACTGATTGATTGTCTAACAGGTTTTGAGAACCCAATATAAATAAAAAGAAAGTCTAAGGGTTCCTCACTGCCCTTGATGGATTCAAGTTGCCTGGTCTTATCTTAAAGACAAGCAGATGTCACTATCAGAATCAGAATCACTATCAGTAATATTCAAAAGAAATGGAAAATGAGAGGCATACCCCAAGGATGGAGAAGAGCAAATAATTTTTCCATTTTTCAAATTTTTCAATTTTTCAAAAAGTGGAATCTAAACGTGATGAACTTGGGGGCTTGGCTGGTTCCTGGGAGAATTCTAGAACAGATCTCCTTGGAATGGTTGTGAATGTCTAGAAAGGGAAGCAGAGTATAAAGAGCCACCATTTAGCTCAGATTCCTAAATTGCAGCTAAGGGAGGTGCTGTGGGTAGAGTCTGGCTGGGTTTCAGCAAAGTTTTCATACTATCTGGGTAGAGAATATGGAGATGGGTTGCTTAGTAGGATTATAGAATTAGATGAACTTAGAACTGGTTTGATGTTAGGACTCAAATATTAATTATTAATAATCCAGTGCAAATCTCAAGGTTAGATCCTTAGTGATCAATACCTAGCCTTAATACTGGTGTGGTTAAAGGTATATCTGTCATTCCCATCAAATTTGCCAGTGACACAAAGCTGACAGGGGTGACTTATCATACCTTTGACAAAGATGACAAAAGCAGGATCCAAAAATAACTCAACAAGCCAATCACTGATGAAATCAAATAAGATGATATTCTTATTTGGATAAATAATAAATAAGAGTAAATATGAAGGCTATACCCCCAAATTAACTTCACAAACAAAAGATGAAGGAGGCATGGTTAGAGGATCAGGGGTTTTAGTGGATTATGGACTTCATATGAATTGGCAGTGTGAGGTGGCATTGGGCAAAGCTAATCTGGTCCTTGGCTTCAGGAAGCTTCCAGAATGAGGTAAGTGATAAGCCTCTATTAGATCTCATCTGGTGTGTGGCCTTCAGGGCACCATCATTTAAGAAAAACATTCATGAGCTGGAGTGTCTGGATGGGGGACATTCAAAATGTTGGAGGGTCTTTAGCCTTTGTCATGTTGGAGGAATCTGGAATGTTCAATTTGCATAAGAGGAGACTTGGCAGGGATGATTCTGTCTGGATTTTCTCTTCAGTGATTGAAAGGCTACTATGGGGAGGATCCAGTTTGTTCTGCCAGCTCCAGAGGGCAGAGCCAGGAGCAAGGAGGGGAGTTGGGTTTGTTCCAGAAATGGAGGAGTGACTTTGAGAGGCACAGCCTCCTCGGACCCCAAGCAGCTGTGGCTGGAGGAAGACCCATGGGCTTATTGTCATGTGTATTCCTCCTATTGGGGTGCTAGCCAATAAGCCTTCCTAATGAACTTGCCCTTAATAAGATGGCTACTTGGTGGTTTCATGGATCGACCTGGGCCTGAAATCAAGAAGACTCACCTTCCTGAGTTCACTGTCCTGGGAAGGTCACTTCATCCTCTTTACCTCAGATTCCTGTAAAATGAACTGGAGAAGGAAACGGCAAGCCACATCATTATCTTTGACAAGATGGGGTCGTCAAGAGGCGGACAACAACTCACACTGAGTTTGCACAGTCCAGGAGGCTGGGGGAGAGGGAGATAGGATGGAGGAGTTCTTTATCTGTGAGACTTGGGATGATGTGCAACGTGAAGGCCTTGGAGAGGCATTAGGACACCTGGTCTCTAAGTGGTTCTGGACAGCTAACCACAGGGTGACTGTTTGAGGACAGTTGTGGAAAAGAAACTGAGGGGGTCACCTTCGTAAGACTAATTAACCTTAGCCTTTCTCTCTTGGGTGGAACTCTTCTCTTAGACTGACTTGCTGCCAGCATCTGAGGAGATACAGTGCTCTAAGGGGAGAACCTTCAGGTCCTCTCCCCACAAGGCCAACCTGTGGACCTGGGAATATGACCTCAGGTCTCTGACTGCCTCAGACACATCTCTTCATTATAGATAGATATCCCTTCATTATAGATAAAGGGATTGGTGGTTACGGTCTTGTAAGTTTGAGAATAGGCCTTTCTGGAGTCTGGGAGTCCTGACATGGAGTATATTCGGAGTTTTTCAGTCAATCCAGTGTGCCCCTAAAGATTGACCTCCAAGACCCAGTCCAGGAGTAGAATTTGGTGGGTCTAATGCTAATGTTGTGGTTGTGGTCCTTCATTCTAGAAGACCATGACATCAGGGAGATGATGCCATGACCCACATGTGGGCTAGGATTGAGCCACTGTTCCCAAGCACCAAAATGGTCTATGAGATATTGAGGGGAAATGTATGTAATTTTTTTCTTGCTCTATCTTCAAAGTCAATTAGAATTATTAAGCACTTTTGCCAGATACTATGCTAAATACTGAGAGCATAAATATAATCCAAAAGAAAGACAGATCCCGCCTTCAAGGCAAGTTTTCATCAAGGAAGATGGCCATAAAAGAAAGCTGAAAAGAGTGTGGGGTGGGGTGGAAGACATTACCCACTGGAGTATTATGGAGAAAGCCCAGAAAAATCAGAATTTGAGTCAAAAGAGGAATAAAGACGTGATTGGCCTGAATGTTTCCTTACATGGAGGTTCTGGAAAGAATGAACCTCTCAGAAGAAGAGATAAGTGTCAGACATTCTGGGGTGAAGTGAACTTTCAGGATGGCATAGTTTTAAAAAAAAGACCAGAATCAGGGGTTGAATTAACTTGTAAAAACAAACTGGTAGTAGTGGAGAACCACATCCAGAATAGGGGTTCAAGCCAATGGCTTTAAAGGAGAGATACTCCAACCCCTGAGGGGTATCCTTCAATATCCCTTGTTGTAGTTGTTCTGGAAGATAGAGGCCAGAAAGAAAACCAGCCCACAAATAGAGATGTTTGATGAGTCCTCTTTCAGGATGCCTTTCAAAATAAAAGGATAAACATTGAAGCAATGAAAAACTAAAGCCCATCCTCCCAGGGTGCATGTCAGTCTTGGAGAGAGCATTTGTAGCACTACGTTTCACCAGATGTTGAGAGCAAAGCAGTCAAATCAAGAGAGGAGCTCTGATCTGGAGTCAGAGGTTGACCAAGGCCAATCCAAGAGGCTGCATCCACCGTATGGACAGTTGATTACACCCAGTTACAGAATGGCTCCCACCTGCTTCATAGTCTTTCCAAAGCACTTCCATACACACCACAACTCTCTGTTTGGAAGCAGGAAGAATTTTCCACGAGGGTTATTGCATCAACTAAGCCTGGTGATACACTCTCTGCCAGCTCCTAAGGACTGAACTGATTGACTAATCTACCATTCCATATGGAGGAGTTGGACGGAATGGCAGCTGAGGTCCCTTACAGCTTTCAAATCCTGTGATCCGACGATTCATCACTTTAGTCATCTTCATTCTTCTTTGCTTCCCATATTTTTCTGAATTCTTTTTAATTAATTAATTTATTTTGAATTTTACAATTTTTCCCCCCTCATCTCACTTCCCTCCCCCCACCCCCCACAGAAGGCATTCTGTTAGTCTTTACATTGTTTCCATGGTATACATTGATCTAAGTTGAATGTGAGGAGAGAGAATTCATATCCTTAAGTAAGAAAAATAAAATATAGGAACAAAATTACATAATATGATAACAGGTTTTTTAAAATTACAGGTAATAGTCTTTGATCTTTGTTCAAACTCCACAATTCTTTCTCTGAAGACAGATGACATTCTCCAACGTAGATACCCCCAAAATTCTTCCTGATTGTTGCACTGATGGAATGAGTAAGTCCATCAAGGTTGAACATCACTCCCATGTTACTTTAGGGTGTACAATGTTTCTCTGGCTCTGCTCATCTCACTCAGCATCAGTTCATGCAAATCCTTCCAGGCTTCTCTGAATACCCATCCCTCCTGGTTTCTAATAGAACAATAGTGTTCCATGACGTACATATACCACAATTCGTTCAGTCATTCCTCAATAGATGGACATTCACTTTAATGTCCAGTTCTTTGCCACCACAAAACTCTGGTTAATTTGATTAAAAAAAAGAAAGAATGAAACCAAATTGCTAGTATCATAAATGAAAATGATGAACTCACCACCAATAATTTGGAATTATTTTGCCCAACTCTATGCCAATAAATTTGATAATCTAAGTAAAATGGATGCATATTTACAAAAATATAAGTTGCCCAGGTTAAATGTATTCTTTATATTATCCATTCCTTACAGTGTAATAACATTCCAGTATATTCCAATGCTAGAAATTGTTCAACCAGTTTATGGATCGAGTGCTAGGTCTGAAGTCTGCTTAATTTAAAAATCTGACCCCACTTACTAGCTGTATGATCCTAGGCAAGTCACTTAATCTTATTTGTCTCAGTTTCCTTATCTGTAAAATCAGCTGGCGAAGGAATTGGTCAACCAAAATTTCAAATGAGGTCACAAAGAGTTGGACATGACTGAAACAACTAAATGACAGTAACACCAAACAACTCGGTTTCCAGTTTTTTGCTACTACAAAAGTAGCAGAATATTTCACCACATATGGAACTTTTAATTTTGCTTTTGATTTCTTTGGGAGAATTTACCAAAGGGAGGGTTTACTGGCTCAAAGGGTATGAATAGGTTAGTCATTTTTCCTAGATTCTGCATGGTTTTCTAGGATAGTTATACTCATTCACAATTCCACCAGAGTATGAGAGTGACAGACTGCCCATAGCCCCTCCAGCAATGACTATATTGATTTTTCAATAGACACCAAATTGTATCCGTAATCTGTCTTTCCTGCCCCAGTAAACCCTCTGTAGTTTATGGCCATATGCCTTTCTCTCTGTAGGGAAATTCAGCTGAGCGCCCTTAATCTGACTATTAGCAGCTTTAATCCAGGGACTCTCAGAAGAGTTAGAGGCTGCTCTATATATTGTTGAGTGTTTAATGGCAAATTAAGAGAAGGTTCTTGCTGCCCCTTTGATAACATCCCTTAGCTCAAAGACTTCATCCAGAAGATAGCAGCTGCCGTGGCAGCCTCAGGAGGAAGGACCCGGAAGAGTGTAGTCTGGCGGGATTAAATGCCTTACAAGGAAATCACTAAAATATATAGGATCTAAGATTTAGAGCCAGGATTAGAAGGGGCCTTAGAAGCCAACTGCATTATTTTAAAGGTGGAGATGAAATGACTTGACTTACGTTACCCAGGCAGTACAGTCAAAATTCAGACTGGATGACTTGAAATAAATCACTTTTCTACCTCTATAAATGCTGTCATTTTTATTTATTCATTTATTCATTCATTCATTTGTTCATTTTTGCAAGGCAATGGGGTTAAGTGGCTTGCCCAAGGCCACACAGCTAGGTAATTATTAAGTGTCTGAGGTCACATTTGAAATCTGGTCCTCCTGACTCAGGGCCTGTGCCCTATCCACTGTGCCACCTAGCTGCCCCCATAAATGCTGTTATATGAAGTTGAGGGAAATCCATTTTTTCAGTGATTTTTTTTTTTGCAAGGCAATGGGGTTTGGCTTATCCAAGGCCCCACAGCTAAGTAATTATTAAGTGTCTGAGGCCAGATTTGAACCCAGGTACTCCTGACTCATGGACTGGTGCTCTATCCACTGCGCCACCTAGCCACCTTTTCAGTGATTTTTTTACATTCAGTCAATAAATCTATACTTGGTGAAGAAGTTTGATAAAATGAACAGTTTGACAAACATGTATTAAGTGTGCCAACTATGAGCCAGTACATCGGGGAGGGGGGGTAGAGAGGCAAAAGACAGTCCTTGCCCTCAAGGAGCTTATAATCTAATGGAGGAGAAAATATGAAAACAAATATAAACACATTATATACCAAGTAAATAGGAAATAATTGCAAGAGGGAAAGCACTGAAATTAGGAATTTTTGGGAAAAGGGAATTTTAGTGGATACTTAAAGGAGGTAAGGGAGGTCAGTGGTCAGAGCAGAGGAAGGAGAGCATTTCAGGTGCAGCAGGAGAAAATGTTATTTTCACTTATATTGTGGCGATTGGGAATTTGTTCTTCCTATTTTCTGTCCACACCCCATAATGATCATTTTAAATGTTTCCTATCACAGCATCTATCACAGTTTCCAACACAGGGTAGATGGTTAATAAAGGCTTCTTGATTAAGTGATTAATAGGAGGTCAATGTTTTATTAGATTCATGCCCCGTAACTTGTTTAGCCATTCCTCAAGCAAGGCATACCCCTTTGTTTCCAGGTTTTTAAACCACAAGTAATATTGCTAGAAATATTTTGTATATAAGAAGAAAACAAACATTTCTTTTTTCTCTTCTTTTCTCTTTTTTTATTTTATTCCCCCCATTACATGCAAAATCATATTTCATTATTCACTTCCAAAACGTTGAGTTCCAAATTCTCTCTCTTTCTCCCATGCCACTCCCTCTCATTGAGGAAGCAAGTTGCAGTAGAACCTTGGTTTATGAATTTAATTTGTTCTGAGATTCTGCTCATCATGCTGTTTGTTCTTATTGCAAAGTGAATTTTCCCACAGGAAATAATGTAAACTCAGATGATCAGTCCACCTCTCTAAAAATATTCATATAAAAATAATTATTTATAATTTTAAATAAGTTTATCCCTAATGCACCTGAAATATAATATTAATGATTAGTACACAGTATAAACCCAAAATAAAACAAATTAACTTTCACTTTACCTTTGAGAAGAGTCGCAACTGGAATGAGGGAGATGAGAGGGAGGACAAGGAAGTGTTATTGCTTGGAAGGAGAATCTCCTTCCATGAGAACATCAGGGAGTTCAACATTGAGAGCATTCTCTCTTATGCTACTTTCACTTAAGGTAAGACTAACACTACCCCCTTCACTTCTTTTTCATTTTTCAGAATCACTTTTGTGTTTTGACTCACTGATTTTTTTTCTTTTCATTCATTGAGTAAATTGGAGAGGGGAGATACTTGAAACAGGAAGACCTATGAGGAGGCCATGCAAGAGTCCAGGTAAGAGGCAATGAGGGCAAGAGCAAGGGGCCGATTGTGAATTGTGAGAAGGAGCTGTTCATGGAGAGAATATTCAAGTAGAAATGTTGAGTGAGGCTCCTTTGTTTGACATGTGAAAACAATAAAAAGCCATTACCTAGTTGAGTTTCATCCCTTGGCAAGCTGTTTAAGTCCAAACATGATGATGTTTGTATTGCAGATTTTTGTTCATCCTACCAAACAAATTTTGCAAAAAATTTTTTCCTCTTCCAATGAAGCATACATAAACTAGTTACTCATGAACAGGGGGTCTACTGTACTTGATATGGGTTAAAAATGTGTAGTGAAACAAGCATCTTATTATATGCCAGAAACCATACCAAGCACTGGGGATACAAAAAAGAAGCAAAAGGAAAGCTGATGCCTGCCCTCCAGGAGCTTACATTCTAATAAAGGCATACAAAGATGGTGGGAGGATTAAGTGCAAAATTATAATAATGGTATTATAATATTAGGAAGAGAAATAGGGTTGGACCAACCTGGATCCTTTCACAAAATGGAGGCTATTACCATCCCATTTGGGGTTCCCTTGGTAAAGATACTGATGTGGTTTGATATTTCCTTCATCAGTTCATTTGACAGATGAGGAAACCGGCAAACAAGAGTTAAGGGACTTGTCCAGGGTCACACAAGCCATCACCAATGGGATGA